>NW_020799100.1:4384851-4483080 GCF_003259725.1 Athene cunicularia
AGACAGGTCTGGGGGTGCTGGGGATGCTGGGGTGGCCGGGCACCGGGTTAGGGACCGGCTCGGGAATAGCCACGGGACCGAGCACAGCTCAGAGCTGCGGCGGGGTTGGAGGGGGAGAAACCGATTTACGGGAGGCTAAAGCGGGCCTGATGGCAGTTGTCTCCTTCTGTCTTGGATTTCTGTCGTTTTGGCAATGCGTTTGTCTGAAAACACGGTGGGGAGAAACCTCCGAATGGAGTCTTGCGCCTAAAGATAGCATCTAAAATCCAGGTTGAAAAGTTACTCCTCCCACCAGGGTTATTGTGTCATTTGCTTTTACAGACTGTTTACATTAGGAGAGGGGAATTATAAAGGGTTTGGAAGTCCCTCACAGGTTTCAGCTGTGGATTTGTGAATGGTAACTCCAAGCCTCGGTCCTTACAGGCAGAAATTGCAGACTGATTGCTCTGGGTAGCTTGCACTGGAAGCACAGTTCAAAGCTGAGCCCTGCGTGATTCATAACTGAAGTGTCATACGCGCTTTAGAGAGCACTTGTCCTTTGTCAGATGTCACACTCCCCAAAGGCAGGAGGCTCCTGAGCCATCCGAAGTGGATTTTGGGAAGTGCAGCACAGCAATCCCTTTCTGGGGGCAGAACTGGCACCTGAGTGCTAAGTAGCACTGATCCCTCAATGAAGTTGGCTGCTTCAGCAGGGGAGCAGCCCTGCAGATAATGCACCTGCAGTCAGAGCTGTGCAAATGTCCCGTGCTTCACCCGTGCAGTAAAACCCGCGAGGGCAGGGTCCTTTATTAGCCCGAGTTTATTTTGTCATGTGCAGTGAAAGCGGCGGTGCTGATTTGAGTAATGGGATGAGACGTTCTGGTGTATAAATGGGAGAATCTCAGGACTTGCCTCATTTTTAGGCAGAATGACAGTGCTCCCCTGACCTTATTTTGCTGGATCGCTGCTCGCTAATCCCTAGCTCTGGAAATGGGAATTTGCCTTAAAGAGGCAGCTCTTCGTGTTTTTGATACGTAGGCTTTACAGTCCTCATGGGTCCTATGACTGTTTTTTGAAGCAGCAGATAATTTCGGGAGTCTGCAGAGTGAACCCCTTGTACTGAACGTACTACAACATATGATGTTTTGCTTGGGAATTGGTGTAATTTTTATAAACTTCATAGGCTGCAATGCCTTGCCGTAGTTACCCAGTCAGAAAAATACATTTGAATTTTTGGTTTTCCAGAAACTGTATTTTTAAAAAGATGACTTTCCTGTAATGTGCTGATCAGAGTAAACCAGCGTGTCAGTGAGGCGTGGCGTCAGTGAGGAACGGAGCACCCTGTGCACGGATGCGCCATAAGGACGGCACTCGGGGCTCTGTGGCTGACAAAGTTCTGACAAATGCAGCGAGCGCTGACGAGGAGAGGGAGGCTCAGGAGTTAAGCCAAAAGTGGAAGTTTGTGTGGAAGGGAGGCATTTGTATCTCTTGGGCTAAATGTGTTTACTACTGAATCTTTAGAATTTTTCTGTAAGATGTAATAGGAAAAATGCAAATGGCTTGAGGAGTGGTTGCTTACTGCCCATTCATTCTGTTCATTTAGAGCTGTGGATGAGAGTTGTTTGATCTAGAGGAAGAAGTAAAATTGGTTTGAAATATTTTTGATAAGCTACAAACTTAAGTGAAATTTCGCAGGAAGGTATGTGATGGTTCCTGGGTTTTAGCCACTCAGACTACGCCTGTATTACGTTATTTTGCTGGTTTAAGACATACGTCAAGTACTCAAAAATAGCTCAAGGTTAAAGATTAAAATTAGCAAATGAGTAGTTCATAATTAAAGTCTCACAGTGTTGGAAGCAGCATTACATTTCAGTCATACGGATGTTGAATCCAATTTCTGCGCATTAGTAGTATCAAAAAACTGGTAGGATGTCTTTACAGTTTGGAGCTATGGCTTGTCTGTGCACAGAAGTTGCATTGTTTTGCCCTAAATTACACAATCTCTCAAGATTCACATGTAATGATATAAAAGTTTTAATGCCAACATAGCTTATTCCTTCAAGACTGGGAGAGTAAGCTACATGCCCATACCAGAACAATTGAATCCAGGCTTGTACTGGAGCAGTTACTGATTCTAGTGGAATAATATGGCTTTAACCAAAATAGTAAAACCTATAAAACCCAAAATAGTGTAGGCTGGTCTTTGCTGGTATTATTAAAATGATACACCTTTGTATCGCTTCAGTTCCAAATCTCTATTAAGGAAGTCAGGCAGGTACAAAAACTCTATTTATTTGTTATGACCCGGATGACACTCTCCTTTCATGTGAATCTTTGTTCACCTAAGGCCATGTTCTGCTCAACGTGCTCCACGTCGTCCTGCTTCAAAACCAATGCTGTGCCCTGTTCTGCTGCCCAGGCTGAGGACATTTCTCTTTTTTCTTTATTGTTCTGCTACTTTTGGTGCATGGAGGGCTGTGTAGCACAGCATGAGTTCTTGCCCTGTGACACCCCTGTGCAGAAGACCTGCAAAAGCCTCTTTATGATTACTCCAGTCTCTCTCGAGCCCCAATTTTACATGAGGTTGAGGTGGTGGCAAGGCCTTGACAAGCGCTCTGTACACAACTGGGCTTGCTGGCTGCACATCTGCTTGGCCTCAGAAGCACCAGATTCAGTCAAACTGCAGAGGTGTGTGCAATTAATGAGAGACTTTGACCTACTTCATATTCCGTTATTGGTTTTGGCCTTGTCTACATGGGGAGATGACACCAATTTGGTTTAAGTCTGTTTTTAAAGTGTTTTGATTAACCTGATGTGACTTTGCATGAAGACATTCTTATTTTGGTTCAAATGAACTTGTTTGGGTTCAACCAAAACCTGCACTTAGTTAATTTACACAGAACTGAAATTAGCCATGCCCAAATTGAAAGGAGAACTGGTGTCTCTAAATAATGACACAACTTTCTCATGAAAGCAGAACCTCCCATAGAATCTGGAACAGAGTGTAATTACTAACAAATCTGCAGGAGACTGAAAGATATTCAAAGCAAAGTAAAAAAAAAAAAAAAAAGAAAAAAAGAAAAGAAGCAAAACTTAAGTATCTTAGTAAGACAGATGAAGAAGTGCCAAGAATCCCAGTCCAGGAATACTGAAAGCAGTGGCGCACCGCTTGCATGGCTTGCAGCAGGGCTCTCCCATGGCTCTTCAGCTGCAGAAGAGGGGAAGCATTTGTGTCCTGTACACAGAGTCCCTATACAGTCAGAAAATGAAAAAGCGATGCAGGGAACTATAGGCCTGCTGGGTTGAATAGTACACAGTGTCTCATGACGTATTTTGTAGGAAAGAATAATTAGACATGGAAATAATGAGGAAGCAGGGTAAATTACAACAAGATTTTATCAAAGATGGATTGTGCTAGTCTAATCTAACATCTTTTTTGTGTAACAGATTATTTAGGTGGGGTAAGGCCAGAATGTAAACCCAAGTGTTTGATACCGTGTCTCACAGGACATTATTGCTTAAAATGAAGATGGTGGTTCAATACAAGAGTAAAAAGGGGGAAAGGGAGCTGGCTAATGAAAAGATACAGCAGTTGCCTGCAAATATGTTGTCTGAATGGAGAGAGGTATTCAGAGAGCGTCATCAGGACGGAGAGAGATTAGTGCTCTCTCCCTTGGGACGAGGCTTGTGCCTGTTGAACGGAGCGGCTCTGGGCTGTGGGTAGGGGCTGGGTGTGTGCCCAGAGCTGTGCGGGATGACACAAAGTTGGGAGGTATTGTCAATATGGAGGAGGATTAGATTATCATATGAAAGGAATTTAGATGACTTTGTTGATTGAAGTGATAGATATAAAATGACATTTAATAGTCCTGAGTGCAAAGTCATGCAAAGTTTTAAGCGTGGAGAGTTGTAACAAGAATTTCCAGTGTGAAACAAGAGCTTGTCAGCTCTCCGTGACAGAAAGGAGAGATGTGGATGCACTGGCTGGTCAGGAGACACCTGCGAGCAGGCAGTGAGGTACAGCTCACCGGTGAAGGACACCGATGACAACCTTGGATATCAAAGGGACATAATGTGAGGGATTCAGGGAAGTCTGATATTATCATTGTACAAATCATCACGCAAAAGCTGTCTGCTGCTCGTGGAGTAGCCCACTGGGATTTTGTATAGCTCTTGACACCACAGTCAAGAAAATGTTAAATTAGAACTGTGGGAGGGCTAGAGGTGTGGTTACACAAATGGTCTGTCTGTTGTATCAAGGGAGGTTAAAGAGTGTTTAGCTCTGACCAGTTGAACAAATGAAGGGGCAGGTTACAGTAGGTCTTTTTATACACAGCTGGGACTAAATAGCAAGAAGGCGGAAAAACTAAGTCAAAAGAGCATGCACACAAGATCAGATTGTCTAAGTTAGTCATGAATAAATTTGGATGGGAAATGAGAAGAAAGCTTTTAGCTACCTAAAGACTGAAGTTGTGTAATAGTCTTTCAATTAGGGTAGTTTTGAGATAGATCTTGATAATCTTATGAAAGATATTATACAATTAAATTAGAGAGTTCCTGGAGATAGGAAATTTAGTTTGCAGAGTTAGTCCTTTGGTCTCCGTTGTAGTTGTATTTCTAACGTAAGGTTGAAAGGAGAATGTACCTGGTTTTGTTTGCACTATTAACCCCGTACATCAAGGCTCCTGCTGTTTTGTTGGGAGCCAAGGCAAGAATGAATTTTCCCTGTTGCTGTAGATTTGAATCTTTTTTTCCCCCATATTTGCCTTCCTCTTAAGCACTAGATGTTGAAATTGTGCAGTGCAGAGACTCCTTGTAGCATTAGATGGTCACAATTGCCTGCAGTTTTTTCTGGCATGCTCCCTAGTTTAACCTGTTCATCAGATTTTGGGCCAGAGAGACGTTTTTCCTTCAGGTTATGTTGCCAGTGACTGTATTGTACTTCATGATATATTTTTCTGGGATCTGTTGCTAGTGTTGTCTGATGAACTTTGTAAGGACACAAAGACATGCAGTACTGTCAGGGATCTTCACCTGCCTTTTTCTGTGTCGCCACACAGTTTAATCTTTTGTGCTTCTGTTGTGTGTCATAAGTTTGTTGTATGATGTGAGGATGTGTTCTGGGTGTCCTGGTGCATTTCAGCAGGTTGATGAGATGTTGTGAAGTAGCCATTAATAGTGTTTTTCGGAGACTGGAGTGCTGGGGCTGATGCTCCTTTTCTACCTGATATTCCTAAAATAAGTTGCAAAGCTGGATTTTAAATCAGCTCTGCTCTGATGCTGATCAGAGCAAAATTCTGTGAATTGTGCAGGATAACCTCTAGGAGAAAGAAGTGATTGCTGACCATTAGTGATGGATTAGTAATTTTAAAAACATCATTTTTTTTTGTAGGAAAGCTGGATGCATAATGTGCATCTTATTACAAGAAAGAGAGAAGGAAAGAAAAAACAAGTGACAGAAAGCAAACAGGCTAGCAAGAAGGAAAACAGCTTGACTTAGCCTGAAGCAAAGATCACATACCTGCTAAGTTGTCTGTAAAGAGAAATTGAAATATGGGAAAATGACAGTGCAGATGAGGATAATATTGAGATGGTAGAAGAGGAAGTGTGTTAACCAGACTCTACAGAGTTGTTGAAATGTGTTGAATCATCTGACTGTGACTTGTGTTCTTAGGCAAACACAACTGTATAATTGATTAATTTGTCAACATTTCTTTAGTGCATAACACTATGGTAACCAAGAGGTTCACTAAATCTTGTCACAGAGAACACTGTAAAATATATCTTTCCTTAGGAGTGGGGGAGAGAGGCGGAGCAAGACCCTGGAGCTCTTAGCTTTGGCGGACTGATACACACACACACACGAGTACACACAGGCAAACATGGGCAGCTGGAAACAGCCTCCTGTTGCTGGTGTTGGAAGTGAGCACAGGAGGGTTTGCCAGTGACGTGCGTGTTCTGGATATGATTGAAGAAGTGGCACTGCCTAACAACTGCCTCGAACGCTAGTGCTACCTGACCTTTGCGGAGCAGATGGACCGAGGTCAACGGTGCCACCCTCCCACCAGGTCCCTGTCACTCAGGGATGCTGAGAGCAAAGGGCTTGTTCTTCCCGGCAGCGCTGCTCACGCGACGTGGAGGGCTGTGCCGCCCTGCACGCCACGCTCCACCGGCTTCTGGGACCTCAGGCCTCTGGGGCTGCTTCTCAGGGACCTGTTGCATGAAACAGAAACTTGTGGCATTTTACACCGAGTACCCTGGGCTTGGCTGGTGGCGGTGTTGTACCTGCAGTTGCCACCCGCGGCTGGCTGTGCCCTGGCGCTGGGCAAGGCTTTGGCGAGCCCCTCTATTCCCCAGGGCAGTGCCACGGCTCAGCAGAGACTCACCTGGGCCTCTGTCTCCTCACGATGAGGATTCCCCCTCACCTACAGGGGATCTGTAAGTCAATGCGAGGTGCTTTGTTGAATGCCAGCCATAGGCAGATTGATTAATTGATTGACTGATAAACACAAAGGTGTGTTTATTCTTGTTTACAAACTGCCCAAGCTTACGCAAGATTTTTGCGTATGTAGCAACGGCAGGAATCATATCCATAAAAATGCTAATCTCCTCTCTTGCTTCATCTGTTCAGCCCACAAACACACGCATACACGAATGCTTAAAAGAAATTAATAAGGTTTGTTTGTTCTCTTCAGGGCTCAGCCTTCTTTAATCTTAACTCACAGCACCGTGTGGCACATTGCTTCAGGACAGTAAAGTTTTGACCATAAGCAATGTACTCTCTAAACCATTTTTTTTGATAAATAAATGAACAATAGATGAGCTGATAATAGCTCCCATTGCCATTAATTATTTTAATAGACATGGCAGCATAATAGAAAGATTTTCAAGCAAATGCAGAGGCTTTTTCTGAAGGGGGATGAGAGGAACTCCTGGCCCTGATGAAAGCAAAGGTTGAACTTCCAACAACTTCTGTGCAGTGAGGATCTCTCCCAGAGCATCAGCCAAAGAGAAAAATAAATGCCTCTGGGAGTCAGCCCTTATGTTTAGGCTGCTTATAGCTCTACTGCACAAACTGCAAATATGTTGTTATGTGTAGAGGAGGATGCTGTGTTTGGTCCACTGTTGGCTTGTCACAGCAAACGCAGCAATTAGAGAGGCTGTAATAGCTGGGGAGGGTTACACCCCTTGCTGAGGAAGTTTGGCCATAAACCTGTTTGTCCTGTCTCTGAGTGCAACGTACACTGGCACAATTTACAGTAAATTAAAAATATTCACCTCCATCAAACTGTTTCAAATCAAATTTTATTAAGTGTGTGTTAAGTGAGTCATGTGCAGCAAAAAGGCAGGACTTTGGTTGACTCTGCTACTGATGTATGTGTTAAAGATGAATATCAACAGCTTGCCTTTTCTCTCAGACAGAATAATTGGAGTGGCTTCAGTTTTGGGCGGGCTTTTAATGGCAAGGACACAGTAGCAAATATTAATAAAACAGTCTTTGTGCTAACACCTTTGTGCTTAGCACCTACATTTTCTATTTAATGGTGCTCATTGCAGAGGGCTGAGCCTTGTCATTAGGGAAGACAATGTGTCAACATAGGAAAAGTGAGTTACTTTATTTTCTTTCTTATAAGCTCTGGGGTTGGCCTCCCACATGGCAGCAGTCATGTGGAGCCCTGTAATTGCAGAGGGAGTATGCATTGGCCCTTGCGTGCCAGTCCTGGAACAGACAATTCTCATTGTTTATTCTGCTGGAGCATGGACTTATGTGAAGCTAAATCACTTTCTTATCTGGGGCATCTTCACACCTCTTGGGACTTGGCTCTTCAACTGCAAGACCTCCTGGTATCTATGTCTCACCAGGCCCAGAGCCAGAAGTCTGTTATTTGGGGAAGTTTGCACAGCTCAGGAACCCTTGCTGAAAACTTTATTAAGTGAGAAAATTGTCTAAAACTCCATTTTTCTACTTTCTAGAAATAATTCAGAGTTTGGAAGGAGAGGGTCCCAGAAGAAGGTTGTTAGAGTATATATGATTCTGCAACAGTCCTGGTATACTGCCTGGAAAGGGCAAAGATCTGTTGCCCAAAATGGGAGAGGAATAAATAATATGGACTAAAATTGCCACCAACCCATTTAGAAACAAGAAATGAGGCTGAATCAGAACTTTGTCTTATCCAGAATATGTTTCGAATATGGAACTGAATTCCTTATCTTGGGTATATTAATAAGGCAACTAGTAGAGCTATCAAAATCTAGAGTGTTAGATTGGTAGTTTGTTGGTAGCAGGCTGTTGTGACTAGAGCAGAATCTCTGTTTTCCCTTGAGGGATGGAAAAAACTAACGCAGAGAAGACCAACTTCTGTGTTTTGATTTTTTTTTTTTTTTTTTTTTGAAGGAAAGCATATGAATATTAATAAGTGATCCAGCTGGAATAGCATCTTTCTTAAAAATTGTCCTTAGAGATTGTGTATTATAGAAATAGTGTATTATATTAACACAGATTTGATTGCATGGTAAGTAAAATTTTCTAAATATAAATCACCATCTTATTTCAAAAGCTGCAGTGCCGAGGAAACTATTCTGGGATTTTCTAATATAGTCCGGTTTGAATTGTTTGAAGAAGAGATATCAGTGAATAAATCAGATAATGAGCTGCTTTACATAGAAGGCATAATGCCTATTTATGATGTATAGAAGTCCTAAGAGAGACGAGTTGTCAGTTTAATCTTCTTTGGATTGTGTTTGAAATCTACTTTTATGAGGCATTCCTGACTCTTCCAGAGATTACCGTTCAGACACTTATATAGACTTCGTTTGTATTTGATTTACAGCTCTACAAGGTTCTCTACAGGCAAATGCTCATTTTCTTCAGTTGTTTTTATTTGATTCCTTGACCCTAAAGTAAAATTTGTAGTGATTATAGGTGCTGTCAAAAGTTTTCTTCTGACCTAGTTGCTCTTGTCAGAATTCAGGAAGCAGTGTTATCTCAATGGATGCACCTTACCAGAAGGAGCAGTAAGACAGATCATCTGTCACTGGCATCTTTGACACAACGCTGCAGAGCTTTGCAGTTGACCTGAGAGGGATGAAGATTACTCCCTTGCTCTGTGCAGCAGTGAAGAGTATGGAGTTTGGAGCCACTGCAGTAAATACTTCTTTTTCCTTCTTTTTTTTGTAAGTTCTTGTCATAAGCTTCCTGTGGAAAAGAAGATTGCTGGATGAATTAAATCAGACTAGCTAAACATTAGATTTCTCTCTCTAACAGTGCATTGTCATTGACTGTTTACCCATAAAACAGCTATTTCTTGAGAAAAAATGTGGAATTTATTTTTGTGTCTTCCCTGACATGAACACTGTGCTTTATTAAGGAATCATCTCATTCAACTTTACTAGTAGCTGATTTTTCCTCCCAGCTTTGCAACATTTGTATCAGCTTCAATCAAAGCATCCTGATGGGGAAATATTGCTGGAGGGATGACATGCAGTGCTGGACTCTGGAGGAGCAGAATTGCTGCTCTGCATAGAGGAAGCAAACAAATGTGAGATATTAAAAACTTTTGACAGGGATAGAAAGATAATTTTCAAGACAATTCTGCGTCAAGCTCTGCTCTAACTTCTATCCCCTGACAGGCTTCCTAAGCCCTAGGTCATAAGGTTAGAGAAAATTGTGGGCTGATTGTGTCATCCTTCATCTATACATACAGAACTTCCCAATTGCAGTCAATCGCACCCAGAACTGGATAGCCTGTCGTCACCCTCCTATTAAGCATGACTGTTTCTAAAACATTA
This sequence comes from Athene cunicularia, assembly GCF_003259725.1. NCBI lineage: Eukaryota > Metazoa > Chordata > Aves > Strigiformes > Strigidae > Athene > Athene cunicularia. Next base: position 4,394,620 of record NW_020799100.1, read on the forward strand.
ACATTCATGTCAGGTCTAGATATGGATCAGCACAGGCTTAAATCATTGTCGGGAACAGATGTGAGATACCTAATCAGTTATTTCCTAAGGAAAATGAGTTTGATTGCATGAATAGTTGTAAATATTTCATTCAGCAATTCAGCTACTCCAGCAATGGTAAACAAGCTTCTGAGGCTCAAGAGAAGCATTCTGTGGTACTGTACTTGATTTCTTATTCATTTAAACTTTAGTGTAGGAGAAAGCATCTTAGGTACTTCAGATTACTTTTTGTGACAGCACTGATCATAACCAGGGGCTCACTTTGAAGAGAGCCAAATATGTTTAACCCTAATAAACACAGCCAGCTTCATCCTGGTTTACAACGTGCAGCTTTTGTCCACAGGGTGAGCACAAAGCTGCAGATTTTGCCGCTGGGACATGATCATGGCACAGGAATGAATTTTGGCTTCGGTAGGAAGATGACAGTCTGAGCACCAAACCCTCCATCCTCTGCTTCAATTTTGCTGCCGCCCATGCGATGCCAAGCTTTGGTGGTGAGCACAGACCTTGGTTGGGAGTTGAGCCAGGACTAGGTGCCCTGTGCCCCTGTTGTGCAATTGCTCTGCGATAGCTCTGCTGGCTCTTGGAAGCATTGGCTATACATAAGCAATAATTAAGGACACGGCTTTAGTTTCTTATTTGTTTTGCACTTCTCACTTGTTGAAAACAAAACTGAATTGAATTGGAAGAAACTTTAATATTAAATCAGGATGGGTGTCATACTAATTTCAGTGAAGCAGACAGGAATTTTAGTACTGATCTTTTGCAGAAGGGTTGATGAGAGGAAGAGAAGGAAGGAGGAAGTTAGCTTTTCTCTCTGCCTAATTGAATGTTTTGCCTGTTTGAGTTTTGGCTAAACTATTGTATAATTTGCTTGTGATTTTTAGAAGACGTGCACAAAAGCAGTGCATGAAAGAAGGAGGTTGAATGTACAGATGATATTTGCCTTTCAAACACAGTGTGAAATTTTGAGGAAACTGGGACTGCCAGCTAAAGGTCATGGGCATTTTTAACTTCTGCTGCTGGCTTCATGCTACTGCGTAGATGTTTGTCAGGGATCTTGCTGGCCTTGGTGGTATTATGTAGTCAGATTATCACAGAAACAAGCTCCCTTTTTACCCATGTGTTTTTTATGCATGTACGTTACAGTTTGATTCTTTCCATCAACTGGTTTTAACGTGTGATTTCTTGGCCAGCTTAATTTTGTTGTGTTAAATACAGTATGGACATTGTTAATATATGGATATGCAGTTTAAGGTGCTTTGGTCAGGAAAGCCCTAGGTAATAAAATTAATGTGTATCCTAATTCTGGAAAGCACAAATAAATCCCACTATTTTCACCCACAAATGACACAGATCATTAATGGATCTGACTAAATGAAGGGCCAAGCTCTTCAGTGCTCTTTTCACTCTGTCCCAGGTGAGATGCGATCTCACACTGCAGCCTTTTCAGCTGGCCTGGTCCCTCACTTGAAAACCAGGGATCACAGATATCTATACGTACAAATCCACCATCCTTGTCAGCCACATCCATACACAACCAGGATTGCTCAACAAGATGGCAGTATCCATCACTGCTGCCATTAACTTAGTAGAGGAGTGTTATCCTTTGAGAGAGGTGGACCCATGTCTAATTTACTGGTTGTACCGGAGTCTTGATTTTGACTTGTACTAGGAGGATTCTTAGTACTGGACCATTGCAGATGTGAAATAAAGGATATTTTAAAATGTTCTGCATGCTTGCATAATTGTAGTCCATAGACAGCACTTAGATGTCCAGAAAAATCCTCATATCCTTAATTTCAGGGATGCCTATTCTTGTGGGAAATGACCAGTTCTCTGTCCTGTGTCTTCCCTTGGTCGTCGGCGAGCAGTCTCTCTCTGTGTGCCTGTCTGTGCTGCAGCAGGCAATGAGGGACCCAGGCAGAGTGGCTGAAGAGACCAGAGCCTCTTGGAGGGCACGATAGCAGAAACATTGCTGTTTGATCCACTTCCTTTCCCACCAGTCTCTGTGTTTACTCAAATCTTTTTTACATGAACATTATCTGGGAGGGACACATCTTTTCCTGTCTTAAATAGTCAAAAAAAACCCCAAATGTCCAAGCGAACCTCTAAAGTGAAGTGGACATTCAGTGGTGCTGAGTCATATTTTGTTATTATGGCTGATTATCCAGCCAGCCATGCAAATAAACTGCAAGGGAAAAAAAAAAAAAAAAATGTTTGTGAATATCTTATCTATGACAGAATGAGGCCTTGGGTCTTTGTGCATAATATGTGTTACAATAATGACCTAGTATGCAAGTGTTCCAGTGACTGACATATTTGCAGTCTAAAGAAGATAACAAAGTAATGAGAGAGATCTGTGAATGTTTTATCTTCTTTTTTCTTCTTTCTAAAGGAAAGTTTTGCTTTCTCATTGTATTTCTAGTGCATATCAGTGTACCATGCTGAATGATGAATATGATTGCAGTTAATTGTTTAAATAGTCTTTTATTCCTGAAGCTTTCAAAACAAATAACCATCTTTTGAGGAGGTAGTTGAGAAGTGATGTGGGCAAGATAGTACAAAAAAAAATTGCATGTGAAGTTAAAATGCTTCAGAGAAGAGAAAGAGAAGGGTGTGGGGAGTGTTTTAAAGAAAGAAAACTGGTTATATTGCTAACAATACCCATAACAAAAGTGGCAGTAATTCTTCTTGAAAAAAATTTGTAAGCTTCAATAGTTCAAATCCATCCTTGGTGTAACAGCGATGGAATTACACTTGGATCAATTTATTTTCTGGTGCAAAAGTTTTCTAGTGTTACTTAATGCAAATACTACAAATAAGCATGACTTTGTCCAAAATGCATTTGCTAGCTGTATTTATCATCATTTTTCTTCACAGTAAACAAGAAGAGAGATCTGTAGAGAAGCTCTGGTAGCCACAGAAAATATTTTGCATCATAGTGTCTAACCAATGCCATTATGAGCTATTCTCAGTTCAAAGAACTGTTCTTTGGGGCAACTGAAACACAAATGTGTATTTGGTGTTTTTGGACCCTTTGCTACTGCATTATATATTTGTAACGCAGGAAGTAAAACACTAGACGTAAAAGTGCCACTTCAAGACAACTGTGAGTGATTTTGTAAATTCTGAGTAATGAGGTGAGTTTTCTCACAGTAATACTCGTTTAGCCCTTGTTCATACACTTGAAATGAGTGGGCTCAGGCCTTATGAAAGATGTTTACTTATTCAGCTTTAAGGCCCAGGCCAAGAAATAACTTGATCTGATTAGCTGAGTTTGAATAGGAACAGCAGCAAATAGAATCAAATGAGTGTGAACGATGCTGCTGTGCTCACTATTAGAAAAATATCTGCCAGCTGCCCTTGTGGAGTATAATCCTGCAAGATGCTGATGCCTCCAGTTCCCATTGCCTGAGGGAGCTGGGCCAGGGCACTTCAGGCGTGCGGCTCCCATTACTCACCTTAGTCAAACAATGGTTTTTCTCTGAAATCCTTCTTTTCCCTGTTATATAAAGGCTGATTCTTTTCTACCTCCTCTTTCTTGAAAGGCTTTTGACGCTTACAGGGACTGGGTGCATTGCTGGTTATTCTCAGCTGCAAGATTACAGAGATGGCAGCAGTAAGGTCAGTGGGGCATGAACACAGCTCAGCTGGAGAGCAGATGTGCGCAGATCATTTAAGGAAAGCAGCTGAAATTCTGGGAGCCAAATGAGGATAAGACAAATTTTGAAATGTAGGGGCTTTGTTTAAATTCCTTTTGACTTGTGTGCACATTATACTTGGAATGCTCGACAGTTCAACACACCAAGAGGGTGAAGAGGTTTCTTATGCTTGAACTCGGACGCGTGAAGCCAAAGATGTAAAATGAGGTCAGTTAGCTTGGCTGCAGCGAATCCTTTGATATTCATTTAATGAATAAGTAGATAAAATTCTAAGTAAGCTTGCATGGGAGACTGAATTTTAACTACTAAAGCTCTTTATAATTTTCTCACATGTGTTTTACATAGACTGGACATTAGGCAGGATTTCTTTACCAAGAGAGTGGTCAAACACTGGAACAGGCTTCCTAGAGAGGTGGTTGATGTCCGAAGCCTGTCAGTGTTAAAAGGCATTTGGACAATGCCCTTAATAACACACTTTAAATTTTGGTCAGGCCTGAAGTGGTCAGGCAGTTGGACTAACATGATTGCTGTAGGTCCATTCCAACTGAAACCTATTCTATTCTATTCTATTCTATTCTATTCTATTCTATTCTATTCTATTCTATTCTATTCTATTCTATTCTATTCTATTCTACTCTATTCTACTCTACTCTACTCTACTCTACTCTACTCTACATTTTAATTGTTCAGCTAGTGCTGTTCCACTTCTGCTGCAATACCACTGCAGATCTCCTCAATCTGTTTTCTCATTTCTTCTTTCTCTGAACCAGAGGTGAGAGGTGGTCTGGCTCTGGGAAACTCATCATTTTGGAAGTCTTTAGGTTTGAGATTTGGGTTGAAGTCAAGAAGATGAGCTCCGGATCAGGCACTGAATTCTCCTCTAGTATAGGCAGGCTTTAAATCTGGTTCAGAATTATCTCTAATCCTTTAGTCGTAGTATTTCCTTTTTATGAATAGCTTCCTTATGTATTGAGTTCCAGAAATTCCAGGCTGGTGATACACATGGGAAACAGATTGTAACAGAGAGCAGATTAAATTACTCAGGTCTAGGATTAGTGAGGCAGAGCATTTTTTCTTCATGTTGTTTGAAAAGGGAGAAGAATCTTCTTTCTTTTTTTTTTATTTATAGGAAGAAGTTTGAAAGCAAATGACTCTGAGCGGCCCTTTCATTGGTCAGTCAGTGATCACTTGTGGAAAAAATAACGAACTGGGGTTTTCCCCCCTCCTTCATTTGAAAATCAGTTCTTACCAGTGCTGCGTATTTAAGGGAGTTCTAAGACTATAGTCTTAGATGCTTCAGGAAGCTTATTTTTAGGAGAGAAGACTTGACTGAATGCCAATAGACAGAGCTAATCATCAGGACGTCTGGCTTCACTTCTTAAATCTGCTGTGTGACCTTGGGTCAATGATTCAGGTCGAGCTTTTCCAAAACAAGCATTATTTGTAGGTGCTAATGCTGGGTTTCAGCATTACTGAAAATTAGGCTGTAACTGCATTTACTGTTTCAAATTCAGCTCCCCAAAACTGGGACACTCGTAAAAAGAGACAGAAGTAAAATGTGTGCCCCTGTTTCCTCACTTGTACAACAAGGATGGCTGTTTATGGAGTGTGCCAAGGCTTCCTGATGTAAAAGTGTTAGTGAAGAGAAAGGATGGCAGCAAGCTGCTTGCAAAGCATCAGAAAATTAGACATTGTTCCTCAGAAATCGAAGGATGTTGAACAAGAACCAGACTTCCAAGACTTCCTACTTTACCAGCCAAAGGGCTCCCCAGACCGTGTAGAGGACCAAGCAGATCTAAGGAAGCGCAGAAATGTCAGAGTCAAGGCTAGCCAGCTATCTGCAGACATCCAGCCCATCCAGCCACCTCCCTGCCCACGTGTTGCCCAACAGCAGCAGAGTTGCCCTTTCTTGGAGGGGAGATCCAGGGGTGTAGCACTGAGTGTGGGCAGGGTAGTGCAGGTGTAGCAAGTCATGTGCTTCCAGGAGGCTCTGATTTGCGTCACGTACCGTCGGTCTGCATGCCGGACAGGGGCAGACCTACCTGTGCAGGTGGGGATCAGCTATGCTAAACATCTGGTCATGTAGTGAAAGAGTCCTGATAGTATCAGGCTCCTTTCATTAAACAGGCTAGGGAATTGGTAGACTCTTCTTGCTTTCAGGGATGACAGGAGTGTAACAGCACTTTCACAGGTACATCCTGACTCCAAGATTGACTGTGTTTGCTTTCGGGCTCTGAAGTGAGCTGACACCCGTTTACAGGGGAATGGCCAGGGGAGTACTGCATGTAGACAGAAAATGTTCAAGTTTGAAAGAAAATCCTCCAGTCCACAAATAGCTCCCACCATCTGCTGGTCCAGCAACCTGTGAGCAGACGGGCTTTGAAGCCAAGTCATACACAGTGTTTTTCTCCTCACTGGAGCAGAGCACTTTGGAAGTGTGGTCCTGGAACCACCTATGACCCACTCCTGACCCAGTTGAAGGCCCCTGCTTTTACTGTGCAAGGCAAGCAGTCCCCAGGCCTTAGGTTTATATTTACATTATGAGTTCATCCTCCAGCACAAGCAAACACAAAGCATAAGTGCTCATCTCATCTGTACCATCCTCAAGCATCTGAAATGCAATTTATATACAGGACTGAGGAGAAAGGCAAAGAAGAAAAAAGTCAAAAAATGTATCATTTGAAGAGAAAAAGTGAACAGCTAAGGACATGAATGCCACGATTGACTCTTTCAATGAACTGGTAGTTGCTGTGGGTGTTCTCTTGCTGAGAAAAGTAGAGGAGAAGGTATTTAGTTTAATTAGATAGCTGATTTTCTTTGTTGTCTAATGATTACATTTATTCTGTGCACAGGGAGAGCATAAGGCATAAAAGTAGGTAGTTGAATGACACATAGACTTTGTGTAGCTGTCTGCTTGGGATGAGTTTCACCCGTAGTAAATAGAAGACAAGAGGAATTACAAGAGGGATTTCAGGGTAACACATCCAAACAGACAGCTTTGATGTGTTTGTCCTAGTGTCTACATAGTTGCCAAAACAAAATCTGAAACCGAAAAAAAGGCCCAGTGACCTCACAATGCCATAAATACAGTTGATGCAAGCTCTGTCCTTTTGATGGGAGTAACGCACAGCACCTCCCAGGGAGAAGTTTCAGCTGGTGATCCCTGAAGATGGAGCACAGGGTGTTGGGGTGCCCAGCACCCACTTCATAGGCAGTTCTGCAGTAGGTGCAGAAGCTAACACTGTCAAGGTAGCAGAGAGTGTTGGTTTCTTTTAAAACTGTTCCTAGCTGTTTTGCTATGATAGTGTTGAAACTATTCTGAATGAAACCCTGAAATTAGTCAGAATTTCATCAGTGGGTTTATGATCAGATGTTGTCCATATTGTTTAAGCTGCAGAAACAATAGCTTTGGGTGGTTTTTTTTTAACTTGTTGAGCCACTCTTTTTATTGCTGAAATTTATTAGGCTAACCTTCCCACACACACACCCCATCCTTTGTGATTTGCCAGAGAAGTGAATATGATAGAAAGTAGCCTGAGGCATGAGAGAGGGAGCTCTGCTCACCTTCCCTTCTCCTGCACCCAGCAGGAAAGGTTACTTAACTCCCAACATCAGGAGGTGAGCAGTGCAAGAGTCACGCTGAATGTCACCACTGCTTCCCTTGCTAGAAATTGCTCTTGGTATTTTTTTTCAGATTGCTCTGAAGTAAAATGTGTGTTTATAGATAATGTGTGTCTGTGCACTCACCCCCACACACATGCATTTGCACCATCAGGATCAGTCATGAGCAGAAGCAGAGCTTTAGGGGTGTTCGTATTTGCTGGAAATTTTGGAGAGCGTTCTGTTCAAAAGAGTTCTGACTGTTGGATTTCAATATTACTGCCTTCTCTTTAGCTCTATGTGCCTTTCCTGGAAATGGTATCATGAAAACACGAATCTCAATTTCTGCTGAAGGATTAACTGTGGACAACTGCCCTTGCTCCCATCCTACACAAGGGAAAACTGTTATTATTTGAGGATTATTTGGTTCTGTGTCTGACTGAGTCAGGTGTGTTACAGAATCGTTTATAAGTTAGATATCATCATTTCATGCTACAACACACATTTACCTTTCCTGTAGTAATGGAACGGCTGCAGATGAACACAGGTATTCTATTCATCCCGGACTGTGGAAGAAGCATTATTGATATATGAGTTTTTATCCTACCCTGTTTGTGACAGTAGAAGTATAGTTTGGTACTACTTAGGGTCGTGAATCAGCAGTTCTGCCTTTTGCCATGTTTTGAGATTTTTAAGGGGCTATTAGACAAATTGATGGAATTAATTAAATTCATACCCTTCTTGTTACAGAAACCCTGGAGACATTTTAAATAATATTCTACAATGTTGTATCTTCACCCTGCAAGGTTCAATAATTTGCTGGAACAGAATACACTTGGCCAGCTATTTTTTTCCAGGATCTGACAAAAATCCTAGAGAACAAAATGTCCCAGTAATCATCTTTTCTTTTCGAGTGTCTGTTTTCCCCCTTTCTTTTGTGAGAAAACAGCATATCCTGGTTAAAAAAAAAAAAACACCACAAAAACCCCCAACACACCACCATTGTTCCTCCCTCTATCTTTCATTTAATTTCTGTGCTGAATCACAGTGTTCTGATATAGCCTTTTTTATGGTGTAATTGTTTTGTATAATCCATTTTCTTTGGGCACCTCTTAGCTTCTCTCTGACGCCGTTACTACTATAATGAATGTAGTCATAAATCTGTCACAGGTAACAACCTAAATTTAGAGTTCAGTAAACCAGGAGAGTATGCTGTAGATAAGTGAGCGCATTGAGATGCAATAGTATAATAGTGGCACAAAAAGTTCACTTCTGACAGATTGACGAAAGAGGACACAGAATATTTGGTCCCCTCACTGATTTACCATCATTACCCATGTTCCAGTAAACAAAGATGCTGTATGAAAGTATAGGTTCAGTCACGGCGTGTCACCCCCAAAGAGTGAAGGTTAGCTGCCACAGATGAGCGTGCTGTAGTGGGCCCTTTCCCTCAGCCGTCCCGCGGTGGAGATGTGGGGTGGTGTTTCTGTGAAGGAAATTCCAGTTCCTCTAAAGAGGCAAAGGGTCTGAAACTGGCATTAAGAGCTCTCAGTCAGGACAGGACCCAGCGCTCCTGGACCCGGAGCAAGGTGGTGTGGGAGCCAACCATGTTGAAGGCACCCGTTTAATCCCCACCAGCACAATCCCTAAGGTGGTGTGTCCCTAAACAGACTTTGGCATGCCTCTGGGCAAACCAAGAGTTCCCACAGTTAAATGGCTGATTGATTGTCGGTACTGAGATCCTTAGAACATTTTTTTTCTCTTTTGAGAAGAGGAAAGCAAAGAACATGAAGATAAAGCAGTGGAAAGGTGAAAGCAGATGACGTAAGAAACAACAAGATGGAGAGAAAGCACATTCAAGGAAGATCCAATTCTCTCAATAGCAAACTAATGTATGCTAAGTAAGGGGGATAAGTGAAAGAAGAACAGGAAAGAGTGAAGAACAACAGAAGGCAAGGTATGGCAAGGAAAGGAGAGGGTAAAATGCAAGCAGAAAAAAATTAAGCAAGCAGGTCAAATAGTGCAGAGATGCAACTCCTTTGCCACATGTTTTAGCCTTTGCATTTCTGTGTCATGCTTTCACACTGAGCTGTGGCGTGGCAGCAGCCAGGCAGTGCTGGATGGGGTACTCCGGCAGAGAGTCTACAGAGCAGCTACTGCTGCTGTTGCCCACTTGCTGTAGCACTGGGACAAAGCCTGCCCAGGAACATTTGTCCTGAAGGTGGGTAAGTTTGTCATCAAGTCGCAGAATCACAGAATTTTTTTCCATCAAGGTTGGAAAAGACCTTGAAGGTCATCCAGTCAAGTCTGTTCAGTATAAGAGAAAGGCTCTGTTCAGCAGAGGGCTGTGAGAGCCACTGCCGTGGCTTTGCCCTGTGTGATGGGCGAGCGCCCGCGTAGCCCAGCGGCGGGTGGCACAGGACGGGCGGCAGGGCTGTGGTGCTCCAGGGCACCAGCCCAGGCGACAACCGCTTCTATGCTAAACAGCCATAAAGATTCAGTGGCACTGTTTGGTTTTTTTAAATGTCATTTACATTAGCATCTTATAATTGAATCAGTAGCACTTTACGGAAAAGGTTAAATTCTGCCTTTTAAAAATTAAATCAGCTGTTTAGCTGTCAACCACAGTCATGCCCTCCTGTTGCCTCAAGAAGAATGAAACATTGGCATATTGACATATAAATCGTATTGCTGGAGAATGCATTAACTCTCTTATTTATGACTGCATTGTGCCACAGAGTGATGCATCTTGTAATTGGGGGCTCTCTGCTGAATTCATTGCATGTAAAATCCATGGAAATCATTAGCACATCACATTTCCGTAATTAAAATATTTCCTACAGCATAGATTTGAAGACTCCCTGACTGCTGTACATTACTTAAATGCAAAATTTTATGAAAATTTAAATATAAGCACAACAAAGTTTTTATGCATGGAGAATATTTTTAATTAGACTCATTGATATATTTGGGAAAAGCATTCAAATTAGCTGGGTTGACCTATGAAAGCTTTATTTGGTGCTGATCACAAAGAAATGTGCAGCATTACACTCCTAGAGTGATCTTTGCCTTGCCGTCAGTGATATAACCAAATAATTAAAATTAAAGCTAGAATGAAGCATTCATAGGAACTGTTGGTTTCAGGGGATAATTCTTACTAATGTGATATTCCATTAAGAGTTATCCTAAGGTAACGTTAATATTTTGGTGATTTGCAGCGAGCCAATAAATAAACATTTTTTTTTAGTCGGAAGTTTGCAGTTTTAGATAGCTCTTGAAGTCAGACAGTTCTGCAAAACAAAGAATTTTAAAAAAATTCCCTCTCCCATTCTCTCTTCAGTAAAAAATACACCAGAATATTGCAGATAGGAAGCATGGAATGGTGCTTTAACTATTAGCTGTGTGTCTGAGAAGTCCATTTGTCTTGTTAAGGCTGTCATACTACATTAGCCTTTCTGTAACCCTGGAAACAACCTCCAATGCGGTGATATTTGAAAAGTCTAAAACATAACTTGCCCTTAAAATGCTATGAGTGTTTTTTGAGACTCCTGTATAAAGGAAGAAAAAAATCTTTTCCCTTTACAGAGGGCAATAAGCAGTGATGGATGTGCATTTCTTTGTGAGAAAGTTGATCCACACCTGTTGTAGGTGGGGTGAAAGATGATGCTAGCAGCATGGGCAAGTGTCCTCTCTCTTTACCTGCGCATAGAGTTCAGAAATCCTTCTCTCCAAGTGTTGCAGGAGAGGATTTTCAGGAGGCAATAAATAAATTTTGATCCCTCTGGTTAATACAGTTAAGGTCAAAGAGATTCTATCTGGAGCTATTTAAAATACTCTTAACATGTAGACATACTGCTGTCTGTAGTGCTAAGTGCCTTATCTTGCTGAGAAGTGTATACAACCCTTATGAAACTATTCTTAAGTATTCTGGTTACTATATTTAGCTCTGGCTCATAACAAGACAAAAAGCACTTAGCTAAATGTAGTCCTGAAGTGCTTAAGCCGGTTAAGAATATTTTGTCCTTAGGTGTCTTCTACTAAGACTTTTTGTAGCTCACCATCCTGCTGTATCATGCAAAAAGCTTCTCTGTGTGTTTGGGCCTGTGAATTCTCTCATGATCACTTATTCTGTTAGAGCCTCGAAGTCTGGCGTTGACTGAGGACATCTCTCACGTTCAATAGGAGTGTCCCATTGGGACAGACCCGGGAAGCCTCATTCTCTGCCCCTGGCAGCTTGCTGCGGCAGGATGTGATAGTTGCTACTGGAGAATCTGGGCTTCATTTCCCAGCTTAGACTCAGTGAGCATTAACTGGTCTGTTGTCTCTCTCAGCAACCAAACAGCTTCCCTCAACTTACTGCTATTCAAACTGGCTGGGAGGGCAACCACATGTACAAGGCAGAAAAATCCTTCAGGCTTCCCAGGGGTTGTCAGTTGTTAGGCAACCTGTGGGCAGTGTGAAGGTTTCTGCATAAAGCTTTGCACTCATAAAGCTCAGGAAGAATCTTTAGTTTGGCTGAATTTGTGTGTACTTAAGCCCATACAGAAGAAAATTTTCCTGAAAAATTGTGATAGATCTGTTTATTCACAAGCTTTTTTTATACTTTAACCTGTTGCTTTAAGAAGAATTTTCTTTATACCTGCGTATCTCCAAAATTATTACAAGTTAGCAAAATTTCTGTATAGGTCATTCTTCTAGTGGAGAAACAACTGTATGAGTTGAATAAAGCAGCACTGACCAATGAGCAACAGTGATTAAGATAAGCAACTCAGTTCCATGATAGCTCAATAGGGTAACAAATAAGATCACACGCTCCTTTTGAACTAGGATAAAAGCTCGTAACTTGACCAGTGTATTAGGGCTGTGAGAACAGCAGCATAGCAGATCCACCGTGTTTAAACTCGCTACACAGATGTTCTCAGTTGCAGCTACACTGAGGATATCAGGAGTTGTGTGAGTTTTTTTTTCCCTGGAAGTTCATGTTCCAAACTGAAAGTGATCACTTTGTCCCAACTGCATTTTTTACTGATTGACTTACCATTGAAACACATTAGGTATTTTATATGTTACTCTCATACTTCTGTTATGTCAGGAGGTTGAGGCCTCTTGCAGGTACCTTCCATATTACTGTTTACAATGACTGTATCACACTTTATCTGAGCCAATTTTTTTGAGCAAATGGACTGACATAATTTCGTTTAGCTGCAATGAGCAGGAATTTGGCTCGTTGTCTCACGATACTCACATAAACCTCCCCTACAAAGCACTCTCACAGTATCACTGGTTGGGATCTGTGTTGCTCACGGTATTTAGCAGCAGCCCCACAGTGCCAGCCCCTACCCTGTCCCAGCTGCCCTTCCCCGCGTGCCTGCCTGGCGTGTGTCTCTTGCAGTGGTTCTTCAACCACCTTCTTGTGTTTCCTCCCTTTGAGGTGTTTTCACTAGCTGGAGGAACAAACAAGCTCTTTCTAGTCTTTTACATGATCAAAAATGTTGAGGTATGTTTGCTCGTTCACCGTGGTTACAAATATGTCATCTCTGGTCGTGGCAGCGAGTTTTTTGTGGTGTCTTGAGCTGATGTTAGCTTGTACTAATGGTAACAGATGAAACAGCCATGAACCTGGGTTCAGAGCAGGGAGGTCACTTTAAGGGCATCAAAAGCTTGTTAAATTTGGAAGCCCAGCACTTGGCTGTTGCTGAAGATATTGCTGTCCATCATGAACAGTCTGGTTACATTCATGTCCTTCCTGAGAATGAGGCTCATCTGAAGCCAGACAAGTTTCAACAGTGATGGTTTCAGGGATGTGAGCACTATAGTGTGGGTGTAGTCAGGAGTTCAGGATGTTCATTAGTAACTGTTTAAACTGCAAACAAAAAGGAGATGTGTGTCTTGTCAGTAGCAAATCTTAATGGGAGGCCTTAAATCCATCCGCAGGTGGGTGATTGTGGCTTGAGCTGACCACGTTCACCTCAAAGGAGAGTTTTGGTTGCATGATTGGGTAGATGAAGGATGGATCATACCTGCTGGTTTTCACAGCATCCATGCCATGTAAACTTTGAAGGGACTCCAATCAATCCTCAGTGGCCCCAAGCTAGTAGGGCCACTCCTCCACCCTGCTGGGCCACATGGCTTTTTGGACACAAGAGGTCAAGTTGGCCTTCCCAGGCTGCTTCTGTGGATGCAGGTGGTGCACACAGAGCCAGGAGCCCCAGAACATGGTTCCTGGAGGCTTTGCTGAGCTTTCACCAGTTGTACTTGAGCATGTTTCTAACTTAAGAGTGGTAGACTTTTTCAGTTTGAAGTGATTGCTGCTCTCTAGGCTAAGTCATCCTGCAACTGTGTTTTAACTGGATTTGCTTTTCCTTTCAGGATTAATTTTTCTCCGTCTCTATTTACATGGTGATAAGAAGTGCTAATCTCTCTCCATCAGTCTGGACTGATGAATCTGAGGAATAGAACAGGTAATTTCTAATTTGGCTTGTAGCTTTCAGTGTTTCAGGCAGTGAGAACCACTGAATGTGGTTCTCCATGAGGAGGGCCTCATGGAGCATGCATATTTTGGGACAAAAGAAATCATACAGTTTCTTCTGCCCAGGTCATCTGCAGGGTGGGAGATTCTTGCCCTGAAGCAGGAAGGGAAGGGAAAATTTTTGTAGCTTTTACTGTGAGCAACATCTTTGACTTTCTGTCAGTTCTGGGTAGTTTTATTTCATGTTACTTTTGTAGCCACCAAGTTGTTTGAGCTTGTTTGAATTGTCTGAGCAGTAGTTTGAGAAGGGAAAACATTTGAATATACCCACTGAAAAATGCCCCTTGGGTGCTGGGCAGGGTGGGAGGTGAAATGCTCATTGGTGCTGATGCTGGGGATGGGTGCAAATTCCTCTTTGGAGGTGTCTGAGGGGGGTGCAGCCCAGCAGAGCTGACCCAGACGACGCAGTGTGGAGTGGCAGCAGCTGTCTTGACTGCATCGCTGGCTCCCTTGCCTCGCACTTAGCCCATCTGAGTCACAGAAAGCTAGTCATCAGTGAAGAAGCTACCCTCATGTTGAATTTTCCATCATTTCACGGGGGTTGACAGTACCGTGTCCTTACTGAGAGTTGTGGCCAACTGTTCTCCTTACCTGTGCTGCAGGAACAGTTAGATAAGTAAAGACAGCAGCCTGCAATGACTGCTGTGGTGCAGGAGCGTACAAAACCCAGGGAACCTGGGTCACATTCCCTTCTTTTTCCTGGTTAGTGCCAGATGAGGAAGCTTTAACTTGAAGTCGTGAGTATGAATCCTAGTGGTAGGACACAGCTCAGATGAGATGGTGGAAGTCCACCAGCACAAGCAGCAGTCATTGGCTGCAGGATGCTTTGGATGAACCTTTCTATTATATCATCTCTTAGATGTCCTCATAGTACCCTGCTGTTGCCTAATACTAATCCTTTGGGAGATTAGCACAGTTTCCCTCTTCCTCCTATGCCCTTCCACTGGGTAAGAAAGCTCAGATGCTTTTCAGGCATTGCAATGCTTGAAATCAACCGTCAGCCTGTTTGACTTCCCCAAACAGGACCAGGCACAGTGCTGTCTGGTACAGACATCAGAGTCAAATCAGCTCTCACATTAGTAGAGGAGATGCTGATTGCTATGCAGATTTGCAGAGGAGATGCTGATTCCTGTGCAGAGTTCAGTGTTTCAGCTGGGTTCCCCATCCTGTGGCAGAGGGGAGTACAAAGGCAGGCTGAGGGGCTGCTGGCTCTTAGCTCTTTCTAAAATCATGCTTATTATAGCTGTATGTTTGGGCATATAGCAGCGTTTTCGCTTCTCAAGCCTCAGTAGCTGAGAAAACAAGCAAGAAACTACATAACAAGAGTGTAGTTTGGGAAAGGGAAGATTGAAACATGCAGACCGTCATAAAGTACAAACCAGTAAGCTCTATATTCTGCCATCCTCAACAATGTCTCAGTAATATGTCTCTGTAAATAATTCTCTTTTCCTTCCAGAGCCCTGTGTTGTGTAAACGAACTGATGGATGAAGATGAGAAGGACAGGGCAAAGAGGTATGAAGGGATGCACAGAGCACAGAGAGTGGAAGCTCTCTTAGGGGAGAATTGTAAATGCTGTGTTGTCCAATGCTTCAAAAAGTACTTGGGACCACTGATGTCAGAGGCAACCCCCCCGTGCAGTTTACAGACTGTATAGCAGACCACAAACAGCATAATTCAGTCACCACTTCCAAGCTTCTCAGTGTGTTTGACCATCCCTACAATGGGTTAATCAGCTGAGTGGCCCTTAAATTATGTTGTTGTGCCCTCAGAATCTCATGTTATCCCATGGCTATTTGTTATCTTGATGCAGGACTCCTGACCTGTGATTATTGGCATCATGCAGTGCTGCCCACCTGGGGTAGAGTTCCCTGTGAAACTTAGAGAACAGTCCTGCTTTAGCACAGGTAGGAGTTAGTCTCCCTTCAGAGAAGCGTTTGGCTCAGTTCTCATTAGTCATCGTACACAAGTGCCAAAACAGAGATGACTGTGAACATAAATGCTGGATCTGAGAACCTCCAAATGCCGACCTGAATATGAGTGGAAATGCTTTCTACATACCACACTCAATCTAGATCGCAGGAAGCATGTATCATTATGACTACACTTGTAAAGAAAATTAATTACTACTCAAAGAGGTGGCATGAAAATAGGGTTATCTCAGATACGAGCACTGGAAAGAGCATTTTGAGAAGAAACTGAATGGATTTTCTTTCTCCTTTATTGTTTTTAATGGAGGGGAAAACTCTAATAAAACATTCTTGAATTGTATTAATGCAAGCTGGAAACTAGTCTGTGGTTTCTGCAGCTAGACTCTTAACATTCCCAATTTCATATTCTGGCAGCAGCTTTTCAAAACCAGATACAGAGAGCATGTGCTTGACTTTATTCTGCAGTCGTCTCTGCACAGTATTGTCTCTTGATAAGTTGCTTTTGCAAGTACAAATCAGGGAATAAAGAATCCATCACATTTTGACCTTTAAATGTGTGTGTACTATCTGCAAAACAAAAGTTCATAAAATGAAGTGGTCAAAACATGAGCATGTAGATGCCAGGACTTCTCTTACTGGAGAAATTTTGCGCATAACACCTTCAGCTCATTATCACCACTTTTGAAACGGTGGGAACTGCTGCTGACATGTATGTAAGGATATGGTCTTGCTCAAATTAATGTAAATCACATTTGTTACCTTCAGGTGTTGCTCGCCGAGGGTGAGTTCAGTCCTGCTGCAAGGCTCTAAGCAGCAGCAAGGCGCTTACACCCAAGTCTAATTTTAAACAAAGATCAGTCCCAGCAGAGTTTAGATTCTTGTATTTAAAGTGTTTTGCTGGTGCAGGGCTATTTACCTCTCCCTGAGCTGAGCTGTAGTCCTTCACTTTACTTAGCAGCGTTTATGTTTCTGTCACCCAGGGCATCACGCAACAAATCTGAAAAGAAGAGGAGAGACCAGTTCAATGTCCTCATTAAAGAGCTTTGCACGATGCTGCAGGGCCACGGCCACCCTCTCAAGATGGACAAGTCCACAATACTGCAGAGGACCATTGACTTCTTGCAGAAACAGAAAGGTACTGGAGGGTGCTGGCCAGCTCCTGTTGAAGGCACTGGCTCGGCATCTGCCCAGCAGTCAGTTTCCACTCAGATGAAAACTGCTTTTCCCAAGCATCTCAGACCTCCAGAGAAGGCATGAACCTAAGTGAGGGTCAGAATAAGGCACAGCATTTGGCCTCAGGGAATGGGCTAGGTATGAGTACAGTGCTGACCAGTTAAACATGGATATACTGGAAAAGATGCAGTGCTGTACGATTTTTAATGTAGTGGCATTGCTCCATTTCCCTCGCTGGCCTCCTCATCCCCTGGCATGCTTTGTGTACTCTCAAACAAGGCATGAGGGAGGAAGAGCTGAGGAACAACTCACTCTACAAAAGCTAGGGGAAGAGGGTTTCTGTGCCCTATTCCCAGGTCTCCTGGGGTAGAAGGTGACTGGGCACAGCCTGTCCTGCTGCCTGGGCACTCCTGTGAGCCTTCCTGAAGCAGCCTCAGAGTCACAGACACCCTCTGCTCCCAGTGTTGCTCAGCTACTCCTGAAATAAGCCCACTGACCTTAATTTTTGAAGGATTTCTTCAGACCACCCAAAATGTCTCCTCTTCCTTTTCTTGATTTCTAATGCATTTCTGTTATCATAGTGTGGAAAATGACTTGCATACAAGAAGGCTTTGTGTGGAGAATGATCTGAGGATGATTCCTCTGAAAGCCTCTTAGAGGAAATCTAGTGTTACTTGAAAATGGAAAAAAGAAATCCAACTAGCATGAGTCATGTTGCTTTTTTGATGTTTTCTCTTTAAGAAATCACAGCACAGACAGAAGCCTGTGAGATTAGACAAGACTGGAAGCCTTCATTTCTTAGCAATGAGGAGTTCACCCAGTTGATGTTAGAGGTAAGAAGAAATTAAAGCTGCATAGATGAGCGAGAAGTAATCAGTTCAGTGGAGTAGTTCAGAGACGTATAGTCTACAGGTGAAAACCCGTAGGTCCCAATGTTAATGATTTCTACTCTACTGGCACATATAATACAAACCTGACAGAGACCAAGGTTCTGCTAAATGCTTTGCAGACACAGAATTAAAAATATGATTGCTTCCCCTTAAAGTTTTTCATTTAGGAATTAAGAACAATTTGGCCCAGATTTGGCTTGGTGAGAGAGGAAAATGAGAAGTGCCCTTCCCAGAAGAGCCGCTAGAGCTATCAGTTTTAGCAAAAACTTGAAAGGACCTGAAAAAAGCAGAACAGCGCTCTTCCTCCCACATCCCATTAGCCAGGCAGCGTTTACTTTACTGCCTTTGCTGCTGCTAGCTGTGCAGTGCCGTACTTGTGATGTGAATGCTGTGTCTTTTGCTTGGCTTGTCTTTAAGTGCATTCAGGAGAACAGCTCTGATACCTCTAAAATGCTTAGCTGATCTAGAAACACCCCAAGAGCTTACATTTTTCCTTTCTTAAGGATGCAGCTTTGGGTTTGTGCTGCATGCTCCTCTGGCAAGGATGTCTCCTACCCTGCGTGGGCAGCTGTTGCTCTTTGCCCCACCAAAATAAGGGTGTATGCTGGGCTGAGCTGGGAGGTGCTGCAGTGTCTTAGTTATTCCTTTTCATCAGGATGTCATGACTCACCTCCCTGGAAAAATCTGTTCATTCTTTCTGGGAATTTCTCTCACCAAACAAGCTAGTTTGTTCCAGCTGAATCAAAACAAATTCCCCCCCGAAGAAGTGGTGGAGGAGAGAGCCCTTGAATAACTGTTGACTTTCGGGGCTATGTTAGACAGTTGACCATTATTTAAAATCAGTGTTTTTTTCCAGAGACATCTTACTTTCAGCAAAGGCAGAGTATGACAGTGAGGTGGGGAGGACAGTGAATGCTGCACCTTTGGCTCCCTGTAGCTAAGCTGCAGAGCAGCCTAACAGTGTCTTTAGAAGAGTTGGCTTTGTGCATGGTGCTGATCAGAGGTTAAAACTCACAGATATTGGTAAGTGTTAGAGAAGAATAAGGTCAGGTCAGACACTGGATCAATGGTACAAGAAGATGTTTTGAAGAATAGGGAGAACACCCAAAGAGGAAGGCACATGCAGTGACTTAAAAGGGACAGAGAACTTTGACTCCAGGACAGAAACCATTGTTAATAAGAAAGGGGAAAAAAACCCAAGTTTAAAATTGTTGTGTCACTAGCATAAGAAATGAGTGCTTTACATAAATAAGGCTTTAGATCTTGTCCATATAGTCCTTAAATACAGCATTGTATAATTTTTCTGTCTCTGCTTATCTGTCTGTCCATCCATCTATCTACAATGCTGGGTTTGCCATGATGATATCTATCCTTACACACCAAATTGGTTAACTATTGTGCAACTCAGAACACATAATGAAGTGACTGAAGTCACTGGGATTGTGTGGGTGTAGAAATCTAACCATCACTGTCTTGCTTCATGTTAAATAAATACTCCCTGGGTGAGAAATACAAGTCAATTTAATATTAATGAGCAAATAAGGGTATAAGAAGAATGTTGAATTAGACTGCATGTGTAATTTTTATTTATCTGCATTGAACTATCATTTCCATCATTGATTTATATTAGTTTTAGGCTGCTAGAAGCACCACAAAAGAATAAAATTAGCCTCTTATAGTTTAAGTTGTTCCCTTGCACAATTCTTTTTATTTTTTTCTTTTTTGCCTGCCTTTTCATCACTAGGCACTAGATGGCTTTCTCATTGCTCTTACCACTGATGGGATTATTATTTATGTATCTGATAGTGTTTCATCTCTGCTTGGACACTTACCGGTAAGTTCTGACCACGCAATACGGTGAAGAATCATTCCCCTGCCTTAACGCAGTCCAGTCACTGCAGGGCTGGGGCTTGTTTTTGTCCAACCAAAGAGGCAACTAACAGTGGGTGGGGGATAAACCAACAAACTCAGGGAGTTTCTCAAGCTCCTGTGAGTAACATATTCTCTCTCAGGGTCTGCGAGTTAGCTAAAAAAACCCCTATGAGAAATCATTATACCCATAGCTCACTACTTGGTTGTGCTTCTGAAGGATGGTCTGAGTGGTATTTATCCCACCAGATATATGGAAAAATCTCATGCTTACAAAATTCGTGCATGCTGAAGCTCTCCTCACATAATTTAAAGATTATTTCAGGTCCAAATATATACTTTTCCAATGTCATTGTTTTCTTTCACTTTGACCCCATCATCTTCGGTAACAAATATGTGGCCTCAGAGTTTTCTGGGAGAATTTCTAGACATCAGTTGGCTGTTGGATACAGAAGTTTCTGCTGGCCCCTCAAAAACATTTTAAATTTTTATCTGGTGCCAAGCATGAGGCACTAGTGATGCCATGTGAGGGAAGATTTGAGCACACAGTTAACCTGGCTGAATGTCATGGTGTGCTAAGAAACAAATACATGCTGACATTTTAGCAGAACCCCTTTAGTCAGGATGTGTGGGTTTATCAGCACTGACACACTTGCAGGTTGAGCAGATTTTGACAGCTGTTCAGCCCAGAAGACAAATGGAGGATGTGAGGAGGAGCTCTCCCACTTCTGTCTTGTGCTTCCAAGGGGAAATGTTTAAAATTTTCATTTTGATATGATATTTCTCATCATGTTATATTCCTGTGGTACCGGGATTCTTCTCCAGCTTGCGTCTGGCTGAACTGAAGGGCAACCTCTGGGTCTGGGACCCATTCAACCTTTTGCAAATAGATAGCAACCCTGGGGTAAAATAACCTAAGGGTTATATTCTGCCCTAGATCCATCTGCAGATTGACTGGGCTTCCTTGACAGGGCTTCCTTGTCTTAAGCATCCATGCTAGACCGGTAGCATCTGTGCTCTGATGTGGGTGAAAGGATGTGTAGTTGTGTCAAGCTGCACTGCTGAACATGACAAAGCATTCTTTTGTATCAGTCAGATTTGGTGGACCAAAATATATTAAACTTTCTGCCTGAGCGGGAGCAGAGCGAGGTGTACAAGCTCCTTTCTCCACATGTGCTCATGACAGATCCTGTTGCAGCTGATTTTCTAAACGGTAAGCTCTGCTCTTGTCTGTTGGCCAGGGAAATTTGCCAAAGGCAAACAGCTCCCAGGGGAGCCTGCACAGGGCTCACCAGCTATTTAATTCTCCTGCCTGCCACTTCTGCTTCGCCACAGTTAGTATTTCTGGTTTTTAACTCAGCACATCATCTAATGTTCCTGCATGCTGCCAGTACTTCGTCTTTGATTTGCTCTCTGCTTTGCATCACAGGACAGTGAAACTGCCCTCATTAGATATTTTTCCCAGGGTGGAATGCTGGACTGAGCCTCTGAAAGGAGTGAGGGGCTTGGGAGAAGGAAAAGGATAGGAGAAATCCCAAAGGGTTTTGGCAGAATCTTTGTTCCTTAGGAAGCTTGTATGTCTCAGGACACCTGAAAAACCCTACATGTAACAGCCTTCCTATCTTAACAGTCTATCTGGGTCTCTATTGCTGGCTGCTGTTCCACCCTCAAAATATCCCTTTCCCCGAAAAACCATCCCCAGCACCAGAGCGGGCAGTGGCATCTTCCTAACATCCACATTCCACCAAGCCTATGTTGGAACCCCCTTTCCCAGTGGACTTGGCATGGCCGGGCAGTGCTGGCCTCCCCTCTCTGCTGCCCTGTAAGTGTCAGTGGGAACTGGGCAGCCCTGGTGCTGGTGCTCTGCTCTGGGGCTGGTTTCCCTCTGGCTGAAAGCTCCACAGAGTTCAGACATTGGGCAGAGAAGTGAATAAGAGCTTGGCACGGTTCCCTTAGGAACAGCTTAGGGTGACTTGAGTGCCCTTTGGATCTGGGTCCTGCTGGGTGGTGCCAGAGCACAGTTCTGCAATACCACTTAAACAGCTTTGCATGAAACTGCACGCACGAGGTCAGGGGAAAACACTACTGACCAATATTGCCAGGGCTTCATGCCCAGCGTAGCAGGGTGGCTGCAAAGCTGTGGGAGAAAGGGTAAGAATACATTTCCTTAAGCAGAACCAGCTGTTTATTGCTCCTAGTAGTTACATATTTACTTATGGGTATCAGGAGCATCCTGGCAGGGTGTATTCAGATACCACAGTGGTAGGGTTAGTATAAACACCAAGATAGATTGGATATATGGAGTGTGCTGAAGTGCAGACTTCTAGTAACATTGTGTATGCCTGCCTCTCTTTCTCTCATTTCAGTGGAAAAACAAATAGAGTTTTGCTGCCATTTAGCAAGAGGCAGCTTAGATCCAAATGAACCCCTGATGTATGAATATGTGAAATTTGTAGTGGATTTTAAATATTTTACTCATGGTAAGTCACTGCTCCATCCTACCTTTACCTCTCTTCCTTCTCTCCTTTAAGTTGCGTGTTGATCTGTAGCTTCCTAAAGGCCTTGTTTCAGCTGAAAATGCACTGTAATTGGCAGGGGTGGAATGAACTGTGGATATGTTGGAGGTATTTTTCATATAAAAGTGGTGGGGAGGCTGTGGGTCAGAAGAGCACACTCTTCTGCATGCTGTGTTTAAAGAACTGATGCCAGACTGATCCTACCTCCATTTGACCCACTGCCAACTGTAAAGCAGCCTACTTATTCAAATAACCAGTAAAACAGACTATTCTGTTTCACTTGTGGCAATCAAATGACACTTCTTAAAGATTAAATAGTTTGAGAAACCTGTAAAATCTTGAATCTTGCAAAAGTTGAGCTGGAAAAGGCTGACAAGGAGGCTGCAGCTGCAATGTGAGCTGCTCAGAGCTGTCTTACGAAGCTTCCCTGCAAGCCAGGGGCACGTGGTTACAGCTGTGTAACTTGGAGCCTAGAGGGTCATGCTTTAAATAACATCGGCGTGTATCAGTGTGGCATCACCTTGTGGGTAGGAGGAGTTTGTTGCTTGGATTTCATCAGTCATTGTACCTGTCTTAACATGAAAAGAAAGCTGTCCTTCCTCCTCTTCTTAAATAAATTGTCTGGTTGTGTCTAGTGCCTACACCCTCCTGTAATGGCTTTGAGTCAGCTATTGCACGAGCTTTCAGGTCAGCCACGGAGGAGCAGATTTGCCTTGTAGCAACTGTTCGTCTTGTCACACCACAGTTCTTAAAGGTGAGAGCTCTGCGACTGCCTCTTCCCTTTCATGTGGGGATCGGCCGGTGCTCAGCAGCGGAGCTGCTGCGGGTACCACGGGCACGGGCTCGGCTGCTGCGAGGGGAGCCGTGGTGCAGCAGCCTCTCAAAGAGCAGCACAGATCCTTGTGCAGAGGGTTGGTAAATGAGAGGGGACTCTGCTGTGTTTGGGAGTGGGAGATGACATAAATATATATTATGGAGTGATGAGATATGAAGCAGGAGTTGCTTTTTAGAAGAGGCAGTTGTGTGATGGGGTGTCTGGGAGCAGTCAGCCCAGCTGACCAGCTAAACTCCTTGAAAAGTTGCAGCCTTAAAAGAAATACATCCCACCTCTCCTTTGTGTAAGAAGGCCACCCGCATCTTGAAACACTGAACAACATGTTTCATGGACCCTTTCTGCTGCAATGTGTGTGTCCTGTGGCACAGGGCAGTGGTGACAGGGATAACGACCATGGGTGCTTCTTGCTCAAGACAGCATTAGGCAGCTCAGTTTGAGGCTGGACCTGGTGATGTCATCCATTTTCAGATACCAATATTTACAGAAAGCTGGGGAATTTTGCCTACAGACTGCAAGATGAGGCCCTTGGACTATTTATCCTAGCTTTGAAATTCAGCCCAGGGTAAATTATTCATCCACTTTTCATCAGCTTATGCATCTATGAAACAAGGCTTATACATTCCTTAGAGGAAAACAAGTCAAGTGCTTTAAAAGCACTGGGTTTTGCTAGGGTTTATTATACCAAGGAGATGCATCCTTGGTCTTGATAGAGGGCTACTTTTGTCATTTCATAGGATTAAATGTCTGAATGTGCCAACTGTTTTGCAGGAGCTCTGCAATGTTGAAGAGCCATGTGAAGAATTTACATCGAGGCATAGTTTGGAATGGAAGTTTTTATTCTTGGACCACAGGTAAGAGATTTGGTTTTAGTCACGGAAGAATAAACAAAGTAGTTTAAAAATAGAAAACTTTGTGTAGCTATTGCCTGAGATCCCAAGTAGAATAGCTCTAATTGATGCAACTGAGTAAGTAATAATGCTCTGAACTTACTTATTAATCATCTTTAAATGCTTTGCACTTTTCCATATTTTAGGCAGGTAAGAAACCATATAAAATGATGGGAATATGTCTAGAAAAATGTCTAACTTCACCAAGATATTAAATCATTAAAACTGAGCAGTGTGAGTCCTGTTCACTGGATTCATTTAGCTCCTTTGTTTTCCAGCTACAGCTTCCAGGAATCCTTCCAGATCTTTTGATGTGTCAATAAACTTTTGATTTTCACCTTGAGAAATAATGAAATTTGTAAAAATAAAAGAAAAATCAGATGATTAGGTTATTTAATTGCAGATTTGGTTTTGACAGTGTCATATGGTGGGCTAAGATTCAGCTTGGTGAATGAACTAGACTGGACCCACTTTATTAAGCTGATGAATATAGGATTCATTTTCTCCAAAAGAAAATGGAGGGTTTTGTTTACTCTTTTACCTCTCTGTATTTGACTAAGCATACGCACATTGCAAAATCCTACCCTTCTCATTATCCCTCCCTTTGCAAGCTGTGAAAAGGTAGTCATTACTAGAAACAGAAGACTAGTAAATAAGGCTGTAGGGAAAAAAAATATTTGGGATGAAAAAACCTAAATATCATCTGCACATTTAGAGGAAAGAGGTAGAGCAAATATAAATGAATAATAACTTGCATTTATACAGTAAGCAAGATGTGTACCTCACACATCATACCTTGAAGCATGGAAGAATTGTCCCTGCGACAGCCCTGCAGTTAATGCAGTGTGATTTGGGACAGTTGGCTTATTATTCATGTCAAGATCTCACTGGAGTGACCTTGTTAGACTTGAATTGGCCTGTCCAGTAATGCACGTTTTCAGAATCGGGTGATTAATGTTAAGATTCCTGAAAGAGTCCTAAGCCCCTTCCTCACTGATGGAGTGAACTGGTTTTCCAAAGGGCTGTGTCCCAACAGCTCCTGTGAATACAGCAAGCAGGAGCCGCTTTGAAACCTATCAAAGAGTCTTTTGATGAATCTAGGTTATGACACAGAGAGGAATCTCTCTGTGCTGGGTGCTTGCAGCCACTCTGGTCCCACTGATATCCCCAGTAAGGAAACCATTGTTACGGAGAGTAAATTAAGCTGATGCAGATGCTGAGGCAGTCTGTGACAGCCCCAGATGCAAGCGGTGAGCCCAGACCCAGGGATGAGTAGGGGATTGTGTGGGTTGTCTCATTTAATCACCAATTCAAACCTCTCTTAT
The DNA here is from genome assembly GCF_003259725.1 of Athene cunicularia. Lineage (NCBI taxonomy): Eukaryota > Metazoa > Chordata > Aves > Strigiformes > Strigidae > Athene > Athene cunicularia. The sequence continues at coordinate 4,419,877 of NW_020799100.1, forward strand.
TGGGTATTTTGCTGTTTCTTGCTTATCTGCGTCAACTCACACTGCCTGACGCTGAGGTGTGCTGTGCTGCCAGGAGGGGCAGAGGGTACCCAGCATGAGTTGGAATCAGGACCTTTGCTATCATGATGAGAACATAAACTAAAGATAGATAATGCAGAAAGCACTCCATAGATCTGCATAAACATTAGAAAACTAGGAAATATCTGTGTTCTGGGTATACATGTAAATAAGTGTAGAGGAAGAAAACCTACCGACTTTCGTAATGGTCTATTTCTCTTCTGCACTGTGGTCCTCTCCTTATTTTCCCTTAATTTATTACAAGACTGCACTTGAAAGGTTCTCTGCAGACTCTGCATTTCCATTTGCACAGCGAGTCACAGGCCTCAAGGCTGGAACTTAAGCTAACAAGACACTTTTAAATCATTTCACAAGCAAGGCAGGTCCTTGTCAAATGGCAGATAAGGAGCAGTTTGGGGTTGCTTTCTCATTTAAAGAATTCTGTCAAAACTCAGGAAAGCAAAATAATTTCCTGATCAGCTTAAAAGTTTATTTGATGTGCATCTGAAAGACATTGTTGTCTTGAATATAAGCATGTCATTAAAGATAGGAGAGACACTGGTGTGTTCTGCCAAAGAGACAGCAAGGAAGGACAGTTTAATAAATACACATATTATCATCGTTAACAGAAATCTGGGTCACATGAGGAAAAGGAACACAGTGCTCTATGAAAAGTTATTTGAATAAATAAAGCTGTATTGTGGAGGAGACCACTGTGTACTCAGCATGCTCTGTTTCAAGAGGTTTGCCATCAGAGAGTGTGGAGGACTGGCTTTTCCAGCCAAGCCTTTGTGCTGGGACTCAGGAGCTCCTGCTCAGACCTTGGTCCTCCTGGGGCTGCTGTGGAGCAGATCCCTTGCTGTCCCTCCTTTTCCCTTGTTTCCCATTTAGTGAAAAACTGCTCGTGGCTGTGGAGAAAGAGGCTGTAGACCTGTCTGGGCTCTTTAGTTGAATAATCTATGCCCACCATGTCTCTCAAGAGTACAGATGTGGAGCTAGGTCGCTCAGCCAGGACAGAATTTCCCACATTAATATCCGGAAAACTCAAGACTGATCCACCCAAGTCTAAACGTATTTACACTTAAATAATTTTTGCTCATATTTTTGGCTACTTTATGGCATTCACCTTTGTTAAGAGGGCCACTCCACACCCCAAGAGAAAGGCAGGAGGAGAGGCAGGTTTGATAGGCAATGACACCTTCACACTGTCCTGGTTTTGAAGCATTAACCGTTTTGCTAACACACTGCCACCTTATTCCTGAGGAACATGCTGAACTTGGCAGGTGAGCCTCATGCTATCAGCACATCCAGAAGCCAAAACAAATAGGTGGAGCCAAATTAGCCCAAGTCCTGCCTCACTGTGGCACTTGGTGCAAACAGGAGTGTACTTGAGCGCTAGGGGACATAAGTTGGCATGCAGATATAGGGAGTAGAGGCAAAAATAGTGGTTTTATCCTCATATTTCAGTGTTATTTCATAATCATGAGCTAGTAGGCTCCAGCGAAGGCTGTCCATAAGCTCAGTGTTGTTAGGGCACTTGTTTAAAATAAAATATCTCACTTTGCCTAGAAAATGGAAAGTCTAGAATTACAGCAGAACAGTCAGGTAAATCATTGCAATGTGCCCATCTAATTACTTCCTCCATTCCTTCTCTACCTGCCATAGAAATAGCAGTCCTTAAAATCAGCCTCACGCCTATGCTTGTCTTTACTACCAGCATAAAAACTTTTTTGCTGGTTATAATTTCCCAAGATTTTTCATGGGAACAATTACTTTTTCTTTTACCCAAGCTGGTCCTGACACACATTGCAGCTTCCCACTTACTCTTTCTTCTACAGTTACTACCCAGATGACATTTACATCCAACCTACTGGATAATTTTACTTGAGCTCCAAGTTATTATGCACACGAACAGCCATAGCATTTCTCAAGCTGTGTGTCTCACAAGCATGAATTGAGTCACTTGCATTTCTCTACACCCACATAATGAATAGGCTACGAAACAGTAAACACACACCTTTTCATTTTCTCAATTTTTACTTCTCTCTCGCTGTTTTTTTTTGCTTGTATATGAAAATATATTGTTGTGTGTATGAAAATCCACTCCTGATTTCTCGCCAAGTGAACGTACGAGATGGTGGTTTTGGTTCTATCACAGTGTATCTGCCAGGATGTCAAAGTGTCAGATTTTGTGCTCACTCCCTGCCCTTTGCTTCCCTTCTAGGGCTCCACCTATTATAGGATATTTACCCTTTGAGGTTCTGGGAACATCAGGGTATGATTACTACCATGCAGATGACCTGGAGCTTCTTGCTAGGTGCCATGAACACTGTAAGTTCCTCTCCCTCTGCAGCATGCCTGTCTTTGATCTCGTATGTCACTTGTGCAAAACCTTTTGCTGTCATCGCTAAAGGCATCTTTATCTGGGGCGCAAAGGAATTCTCTCTTCCCAAGACAGGCTGTCACAGCTGAGTCTTACCTGGGAGGTTGAATCCCTGTAGAATTCACTCAGATCAGGAACTCTTGGTGCAAGTTTCCCAAATTGGCAGATACCCTGTTTGAGCACAGGTTGTCTGAGAGTGAAATGAGATTAATAAATGGGAAGTCAGAACTTTCCACCCTCTGCCCCCAGTTGGTGAGGGCAGCCCCAAACCTTGTGAGTTTTGTTGATTGTCACAGTTCATGGGGACTTGCCAGGAGGCTCAGCTCACCAAAATGCCTTCTGAAAGCAGTATTTGGATAACCTGCCTGTACAATTAGGTGTTGTGAACCTCACTTACGGTTAGTAAAACGCTTCCAGAGATTCAGACTCTTTTTTAAATACAAAAGTACTGCAGAAAGATTCCATGTGGGTGAAGATGGCTTGGTTTTGGTCAACCTGAAAGTAAAGCAGAGAAGTCCAGTTCAGACTGATGTGGGAACACCAGAGAATATCCATGAAGTTCATCTTTGTGCGAGGTGAAATACCGTGATCTGCAAGAGCCCAGGGGGACCCAGGTCAGAAGGAGCACTTAACCCGAGTACTGCGGCAAGGCAGCCCGCTGCTGAAGAGCCATGTCTTGCTGAAGGCTGGGGCTGATGTGAGGAGGGGCAAAAGGTGGCAGCAGATGTGGTCTACTGTTAATCAGTGTGCTGTTCCTCCCAGAGAAGCATGTGAGATGCTTTATCCCTGAGACTGTATTTTTTCCATTTTATTCCATGTGTTTCAGGCTGAGATATTGAGCCAGCACTAGGTCTGTCCTCCATCTGGTTTGCATCGCCATGCACTGTAATGAAAAGTAGCTCTGCACTTTGTAGAGTGCATCTAGGTAATCAAATATTTTGCCATAAAAATATTACTTAAAGGTTTCCTGTTGGGCAAACTCTGTGTCTGTTTGTCTCTGCTATCTCTGAAAAGAGAGTGTTTTGTCAAAAGGAAACAATGACACCCCAGAGAGTGGAGAAAGTGGGATGCTGTAATTACTCTGAGATATAGAGCAGTGTGATGGAGGGACACCAAGAAACTCCACAGTCCCCCCAGCACACTGGACCTAGACAAGCTTTCATCTCTGAGTTACAAACCACCCCCGTCTCCACCACGTGCTCTCTACCACTTACACCTAGAAGATGCTAAAGGACAAAGTAGAGAATGGAGAAAATGACTTCTCTGAATGTCAAGTTTCCCCACTCCACGTTCCTGAAGGCTTTTCTGCCCTGTCAAGGCAAAGTGCTGGTGCAAAACAGGCGGGGGGAAGCGGGTGGCCCGGCTGAGCACACGAAGGAAGCTGTGAAAGGGGCTAGACACAAGTTGTGTCAAGTGCAGCAAGCATGTAGACAGAAATATTAAAGGAATATTTTAATTGCTCTCAAGTACAGTACTTTTTAGTGCTGTTTGCTTAAAAGACCATTCAGACAGAAGTGGGCTATTTAACTAGATGATGTCCTTTTAAAGGTAATATATGCGTGCAGTTTGACGTAGATGCTAACTATATTGAGAGTGGGGTCAGGAGAGAATCTATTTAGTGATTTATGTTCTACATCTCCACTAGCCACAGATCTCATCTTACATACTAAGAGAGTCTTTGCACTACACACCTGAAGGAAAGGATCTTTTAATCTTACTATGCAGGGGTGCAAAGTAAGGTGCTGGCAAGGTGACTTATAGAAGTTGCTTCAGGAAATCTCTGCCAGGACTAGGAGCTGAGTGATCCCCAGCACGGTGTGTTAGCCAGAAGACCTTTGCTAAGTGCTTCATCTAAAGCCCAGCAGTGTTAATGGGATTACTAAATAAGTTAGTCCTGACATTTAACAAAGTAAAGGTGTGCGGGTGAGTAGAAATACTTGGGTTAGTGTGGCTCAATAAGTTCCCGTTCATCTAGTTGACCGCTCTGGGCAGACATCTTGCCTACTGTGAAGTGAAATGGGTTTGCTTAAACCACTTTTGTATTTTACTTTGCATTAATTATGGGTATTTTAAGTGAGCATGTTTCATTTTGTAGTCCCAGCAGTCTGGGAACAATTAATGTGGTTATTTAATGTAGTTCTCATTATTTTCCAGTTGTATTACATCACTTGAGATTTTTCTGGTCATCACTCAGAAGAAAACTCTCAGTTAAACTGCTAAACCTCCACTATCTTATAGTTTTGTGCCATTATTAGGATCCTGACTTCAAGCCCCCAGTCTTTTAAATGCATTTTCATGTACTTGTGAAAGGCCAGTATCTAGTTACATAGTTATGACAATTCATAGTTATGAGAACATTCTCAAAATAGCGAAGTACAGTCTTGAAAATCAGTAGCAGAAAAGAACCCAGCTCAGTACATGCTTGTGTATCATCTGTCATGTTTATAAAGCCGCCAGAGCCATTTTAGTGCAGTAGCAAACTGCAAGAGGGACATGGGACTGAGTCGTTTTTCTAATCGCCTTTGCACCATGAAATTCCTGTTTGCTATAAATTGCTTTCTTGTTTGTTTAACAGTGATGCAGTTTGGAAAGGGAAAGTCCTGTTACTATCGGTTCCTGACCAAAGGCCAGCAGTGGATATGGCTGCAGACACACTACTATATCACCTACCACCAGTGGAATTCCAAACCCGAGTTCATCGTTTGCACTCACCTGGTTGTTAGGTAGGAGCAAGCACCAAACACTTCGCAATGCATGTCCCATGTGCTCGACCATTATTTTTTCTAGTTCTGTTTTGTGTTAGCCAAATATTTTCTGTGCATATTGACACGCTAAGATGGTATGTAATTCTATTAAACTATTATGACTGGGAATATGGGGAAAAGCATAATATGTTTTCACTACTCACTTTTTTTTGGCAATGGGGCCAAAAGCCTGGAAGCCACCATTGGCCTGGTCTATCAGTGTGTTAATTCCCTTTTTATACCTATCAATGATATGGCCATAGGAAGAATTAAAGCTGTTAAGAATCAGATGGTTTTATGGGCATGAATGGGATCATACATCTCCTACAAAACGTTTTGATCAGAGCTTTAAATATTTGTGACTTGAAGTTAGCTGCTGTCCTGCTAGCCTTATCCTCACCTGAAATTCAGCCCAGGATCCCCCTCTAGTGGGAAGCTGCTTGTGCTTGGATGCAAACCTGTGTTGTAAGGCAATGCGTGTGTGGGATGTTCTGTGATACGCACCTTCTGGAGGGAAATCTGCTTGATTACCACTGTCATCTCAAAAAAGATTTTGTAAGACTGAAAATATATTTACTGAAGGTCTTGAAAAAATAGTGACTTACTGGTTTGCTCTGTTAACTTGAGTAAACATATTGCTCATGGCATCTTTCTTTACTGTCAGGAATCAGTTTGTGAAGTTTTTTCTGGTCCCTCTTTTTCTTGTCAAATATTTAGTCAACTGGGATTCTTGTCTGTATTCTGAAACACAGACTGCACCTTACACCACTAAACAGGTGTGATTAAAGCTGTGTGTGCTGGTATAGACTACAAGCCTTATCATAAGCAAACATTAGACAGAGAGATTGCTTCCAAGTTGTGTGGCTTCTGCTGTCCTTCAGGGACTTTGGCTTCACTTCAAGCCTGAATTTACTGTGCATGAACTTGTTTCTTCTTTCTGCTTCTAGTGCCTCTTAAACCTAGTGATATAGTCCTAAACAGATTTTAAATTCAATTATGTCTCATATAGTTAAGGTATAGATTATATTGTTGAAATACACAAGATAAAATATGATTAAAAATTATTGTTTAAAATGATATAGGTGAGTTCAGTTTAGCAACTTCTCTTGCCTCCCACGAGGATCATGGCCCATTAATATTTCAGCACCCTAAATTCTGGCACCTTTCAGTGCCCATGATCCACAAGCACTCAGTATCTTTAAAACACCTTCTCCAGTTTATCCCAATGGTGAATCATGTGGCATTGTTTACTGTAAATATTTTATTATTTAAGAGAAAAAATAGTAAGGAAAGAAAATATACACTTTAAGAGGCACATTCCTGGGGATTCCTGAACCTTGCGTTGCAGCTTGGCAGCCGTTGGTTTGTATTCAGAGCTTCCAATGGAGGGAGGGATGTTAACTCTGCTGTAGCACACTGCTCGGTGCTGTGGGCACCCTCAGAAAGAGGGGATCTGACCTCCTCCTCCCCACGGCACTGGCTTAGGTCTCACTGAGCTACCATACAACATGCAAAAGCTTGATTCTGGATCGTCAGCAGGTTAGAAAATGTATGTACATTTGCTCTGGCGGTTTACCTGCACAGAAGCTGTAGGATCATTCTTCTGCCTGATTATGGAAAATGGGAATGTCCTTTATTAGGAAAATTGTACTGAGGACAAAGACACCGATTTTATCTTCAGTAACCAAGTGCACTTTGCTTATAGATCAGTTTTGCTTAAAGGCATCCAGGGCCAACATTTACGAAGGAGGGTCTACGTTTGTGCTTGGAATGACTAGTGCAGTTAATCATGTGGGCTCTGCAGTCCTGGGTGCAGTGGGACTGGGACACTGCCCTGTTGTTTCTAATCTGTGGATATTCAGCATGTGCTGTTGTTCTCTGATTGCAAGGCTGTATGGTGATGGTCCTCTAAGCACCTTGTGTATGAGAGAGTGTGAATGTGTGCTGCACAAAGCTTGTTACTCAACATGGAAACTCCATAGTGACCTGTATGGTAGGATAGCTAACATAGAGTAAACAATATCCAGATTTAAAAACCCAATAAATTTTAAATCCCAATTTTTCAGTTATGCGGAGGTTCGAGCTGAAAGAAGGCGAGATCTTGGCCTTGAAGAGTCATCAATTGAACTGGCATCCTCTTCTCTAAAGGTACCATGTCCCTTCACAGTTGAATGACCAGGTGTTTAAACCAAACTGAGTAACCACTTACCAATCTTAGGAAAATATCTGTTCTTTCTTCTCCTTCTTTACTCCCATCTCCTTCTAAGCCTTCAGTTGGGTTATGACTCAAGCAGACCCTGAGAAGTTTTCCACTGCGTGGCTCTAAACTTGCTTATCTTGGTTGGGGATATAACTGCAAATTCATCAGTTGTATTGCTGCTGTTCTATTCACTATCCTGAGACCGTTACTCAAACAATAGGTCAAACCACCTCAGTTGAGAAGCAGAAGAGTAGAGCTGAAGGCTAGATTGCTGTACCTGTCACTGTTAGTAAGGCGCAGAGGATCCGAGCGCAGGGCAGCACCACATGGTACCTGTTCTGTCAGGTGCCAGCTCGTCACTGATACTCAGACAAAGATCGGAAGTGAAGGCAGAACACTTATTCCAGTCTTCAGCTCTGTTTACACCATTGGGCAGGATTGCATCAAGTGTAGGACTGTGACCAGAGCAATAATTTCCATGGTTTGAATCAATCTGGCATCCCAGCATCCCAACACACCTGCCCAGTTAACAAGGTCATTTTAATTACTTTTACATTCTTCGTCTCAGTAGTTTACAAATAAGACCAGTGATCAAAGTAATTTCAAGCGAATTGTTGTGTAATTATCATTCCATTAGCCTCATTGCTCTTCAGACATTATTTTACAGAAGCCATTTATGGGATATGTAGGGGAAGATGTCCCAGAGACATTTTGCATTTGAGCAAGGACCATCTTGCAAATTGCTTCTCTGTCACCACAGAGAAGAAAAGACACTCTGTGTCTTTTTCCCCTTTTCACACGATAGCTGAGATATTTTTCTGCAGACCTTAAGTTGCATCTGTTGATGTAAGGCAGCTGGAGGAGAGGCAGAGCTTGATCTTCTGAAGGGGAGTGGGAAGCTGGGGAGCTCCCTGGGAGACATGGGGAGGGTGGTGGCATGGTCATCATGGTCACCCACGTCCTGATGGTGAAACAGTCTCCTACTACCCAACAGTTATAGGCTGTTTGCCATAAACCATCTGCCAGGTGGCATCTGTCATTTTGGTGTGACAGCTCCAAAGCTGTTAATATTCACTAGCTGAGGCTGTTCCCCGCTGTGGATGTGCTGCCAGGTTCCTGCCTGAGCAGCCTGCCGGCAGCGCTGCTCCCCAGGGATCAGCTCTCAGCATCACCTGGTACTGTCCCCCACAGGAGCTGTTGGCTCTAGGTTCTCCTCAGGCTGCAGCTGATGTCGCTGTGCCACTGCTCCATGTCCCTTCCCAGCTACCTCTCCATCTCTTCAATGAATAGAATGATTCCCCAGCCAGCCCCTCCTGCCTTCATTCAGTACCTCTGCCACCACCCCACGCTGCGCCACGGCCAACGAACTGTGACATCCCTGAAAGAATCGGGCAGAAGGAAGCTAATTATAAAAGCATGTTTCCATCTGCACTCAGGTCCATGGGCAGGAGAGCAGGAGGGTGGCACACTAGAGCGTTTGTGTCCCCTCCACCGCCACTTGCTGCTGCCATCAGACGGGTGTCCCGTGACAGAAATGTGTGGCTTTGCCCCAAAGCCGGGGGTGCCTGGGGTGTGATCCTGAGGGTTCTGTCTGCAGCGGGGTGCCTGAAGGCTTTAGGGTGAATACTGAGGGGCCGACCAGGGTTTGGTGGTGATGCTGCAGTGCTGGCCCTCTGCGCACCCAGACTGTTGTTTTCTCCACAAAGAAGCGGTCAGGGAGGTGGAGGTCCCCTCCAGCACCATCCTCTCCTGCTGACAATCTCACCGCTTGTGCTTCGCTCCCCGCAGAGCCACAGCAGCTACCTGGACGTGGGGCAGTGCGGCAGCAGCCAGGACGCCAGCCGGGAGGGAGTGTCCCTGTCGTCCCACAGCTCCCGGCGCTCCTCGCACACCGCCCTCTCCGACTCGGCCTGTAGGTGCCAGCGCAGCCGGGGGCAGCCCAGCGTGAGGGCAAGGAAGGGGGCTGGAGGGCAGGGCGGCCTCCAAAATACCGGGGTTCGGCTGGGGGGGTGACAGGCAGGGTGCGAGCGGGGTTCCAAGCACCAGGGCTGACTTACTGTGCTGTAACACGGGCCGGGGCAATCCCAAGCACAGACACAGGCTGGGTGAGGAGGGGATTGAGAGCAGCCCCAAGGAGAAGGACTTGGGGGTCACAGTGGATGGAAAACTGACTGTGAGCCAGCAATGTGCGCTCACAGCCCAGAAAGCCAACCGTGTCCTGGGCTGCATCCAGAGCAGTGTGGGCAGCAGGGCGAGGGAGGGGATTCTCCCCCTCTGCTCTGCTCTCGTGAGACCCCCCTGCAGTGCTGTGTCCAGCTCTGGGGCCCCTGGTATAAGAAGGACATGGACATGTTGGAGTGAGTCCAGAGGAGGCCATGAACATGATCAGGGCTGGAGCACCTCCCCTGTGAGGACAGGCTGAGAGAGTTGGGGGTGTTCAGCTGGAGAAGAGAAGGCTCCGGGGAGACCTTATGGCAGCTTCCAATACTTAAAGGGGGTACAGGAAAGCTGGGGAGGGGACTCGATTAGAGGGTGTAGGGATAGGATGAGGGATAATGGTTTTTAAATGAAAGAGGGGAGATTTAGATTAGATCTAAGGAAGAAATTGTTCCCTGTGAGGATGGTTAAGTACTGGCACAGGTCACCCAGAGAAGCTGTGGCTGCCCCCTCCCTGGCAGGGTTCAAGGCCAGGTTGGACGGGGCTTGGAGCAACCTGGGCTGGTGGAAGGTGTCCCTGCCCATGGCAGGGGGGTGGAATTAGATGATTTTTAATGTCCTTTCCAACCCAAACTCTTCTATGATTCCATAATAAGTTATGGCATGGCATCAGAGCTGTGGCCACATGCTGACTCCTCTCTCTTAACAGATTGCCAGTGTGAGAGCAGCTTTCCCTCAGTTTCCCACCAGCTGAGGGTTGTGGTTGTTTGCTGTGACTCAGGGGACAGGAGGTGACTTGCTAAGATGGAGCAATTTCATTGAGCCCTGAACCTCACTGATAAAACTTTTGTTATGGGATAATTTGGTCCCTGGTGATAAATCCCTGAAGGTGTGCAGAAGGCTGCTTGCCTTGCTGACGGCTTCATGCCAGCTCCCACAAATGTCCCCCAGCCCTGGGGGCAACAATGAGGTGACTGCAGAGCCCATGCGTGCAGGGCCATGGGTAGGAGCCTACTTGGAGGGCTTTTCTTGTAATACTTGCCAGTGGGAGAGTGGGAATGCTCATCTGGAGATGCCTGTGGAGGGAAGACAAAAATGGGGCATTAAGATCAGAACAGAACCCCATGAGTCAGGCGGGGAGCCAGAGGCACCATGGAGTGGCAGTTTGGGCACCCAGTTTGGCAGCGTTTGAGCCACTGCTCATCTGCATAGGTGGAGTTCAGGCTTAGCCAGGCACGGGTCTGCCGTATCACAGTAAACCATCTCTTTTCCAGCCACGTCATCCATGCGCCACACGGACACCAGCACACCCACCCGGTCGTCGGTGCCGGGGGGGCAGGCGGAGAAGGCAGCCCTGCGGCTGGCATCAGCTGGAAGCGCTCAGGTCAGTGGTCCCAGCGAGCAATAACCTTTCTGAGGCCATAAAGAAACGAGCGTGACAAACCTCTATCTTGCCCTCAGAGAGGCTGAATCCCCACCTCTGAGTGTGCTGGGCCTGAGCATGGGATTTCCCAGGGCTGTGGAGAGCTGCTGCAGGCTCCTCTGCTGCCTCCTCCCGGGGCTCAGTTTGCTCCCCGGGCCAAACAACTCCTCACTCCGCGAGCCCTCTTTTCATGGGTTTTATACACATGAAGTGGCCTTTATCCAAAAATGGATGCTGACACTGAGGATTTGCAATTAGCAGGGGCCATGCAGGAGCTTGAACTCTCCCTTCAGACTCATCCTCAGATCTCCACCTGGAGTTGTCTAATTCTTCTTCGTAACATGTTTGTCACCAGTATGAGCTGGTGTCACACCAACTCTACACTAGAGTTGCTATGGACCTACAATAAGGCAAAGTTTTCATTTCTAGGCCATAGCAGCTCCTCAAGCCCCTGGTGAACACCTCCCTCAGCATCCCGTGGCTCAGCCGGCAGTCCCCTCTCAGCACACGGTGATGGTATGTCCTTTATTTTTGTTAAACACACTGGTATGGCCAGTCAGTGGGGCGGTCTCAGTGGCTCCAGTTCACTGCTCTTACCTCTTGCTGGCTAGTCTCAGCACGGGGGCAAGGTTTCAGGAACCTTTCTGTTGCCGTTACTGAGATTCACCTGCAACAAAATTACTGCAACCACTTCTTTCAGCAAGGATACAGAGCAGGACACACAAGGAAATAGATTAGAAGAAGGTTTATGCTGGTCAAAACCATTGGGGGGCTGCTGAAGGGTCATCTCTGAATTGCTAGCAACTACAGGCTGATATGATGCTGAACAGCTTTACTGCCCTGGCAGAGGAAGGGTATGTCATGGAAGGTTTGAGTTAGGCCAGAAAATAAAAAAAAAAAACACAAAACCACAAGAAAAATGTGGAAGTCATAAACCAAAACAATGAGCCTGTCCTCACAGAGCTTTGAGGTCAGTGCAATACACAGTCAGGCTGTAATACAGGGCTTGAGGATGGCCAATGTAGGTGTGAAGGACGGATCCCAGGGTGGGATTACAACCTAACCTGGGCCTGGCACTTGGCAAATATAATTAGCAGCACCACTGAAAACCCAGCCTGGAGGTGAGGCAAGGGCTTGCATGCAGTGTCTGCCCCAAAATGCAAGGGGTCCAAAATGAGCATGGTGTCACTAAAGGGACAGGGGAGTCCTGTGCATAGGCACTACCTGTGCTCAGGAATTTAAGAGACACTGAGTGTGAGCCAGTTGGGCTGCTGCTCTGGAAGTACAGTGGTACTTTGGTTAAATGTGCAATTGACATTTTCTGTCAGCATCGTATTTTCTATGCCAAAAGCTGAAAAGCAGTCATTTTCCTGAAGCCAGCATCACTATGTGAGTAGTAGCAGGACTGGTCCTACCCTGTCATCTTGCTCTCTGTTCTCCACAGCCAGTGTACCATTTCCCGACCCAGCTGGGGATGATGCATCAGCTGAAAGAGCAGCTGGAGGAGAGGACTCGCATACTGCAGGCTGACATCAAGACACAGCAAGAAGAGCTCCACGTCATCAAGGAGCAACTCCAGCTAGTGCAGGACTCCAACCTGCAGGTACCTGCTGCCGCTGCCCCCAGCATTCCCAAACCCACAAAACATTTGCCTTTCCTTTGAGCCCGCAGATTGGTGACAAAACTGTCAATGTCAGAAGCATTTAGAAATGAACTCTGGATAAATTGGTAGTTTGGTCTCAGATGTGGGAGTAGTGTCTCCCAAGAGATGAGTGGTGTCAGTATCTGCTTAAGTATTGAATCAGTAATTTGCATGATTTAGAAAAAACTATACCAAGCTAATCTGAAGTCCTCCCGGCACAAAAAGCTTGGTGGTTCAGAGGCTGGTTAGTGCTGCTGGATCCCCAGTGCCCTTCCTGCAAAATGCAACAGCCATAATGGAGCTGGAATGGTGGTGGCTCTCAATAAATGCTTAGGCACAAGCTAACATTTGATTTTCTGTTATTTGTGGTTCACTTTGCCCCTGAATTTAGAGACGTTGCTGTCGCAGTGTTGACAGAGACAGCCTGGGAGCCGGGACAGTACCTCTCAGGCAGTACAACTGCTGCAACAGCTCATGTGTCTCTTTTATTTAAAGATGCTGATGCAGCAGCCGATCCCTGTCGTCTTTAACAACGTGCAACACCCGAGCCCCAGGAGGCCACCGGCACCAGGGACGCCCAGGCAGACCACAGCCAAGAAGTCACAACAGCCAGGCCTTATGAGGACGAAGCACTTCTGCAGCACCCCCCTGCCGTCACCGCGCCAATTCCTCAGGGACCCCAGCGGCATAGCCGCCCAGGTCTCTGGCTGCTTCCTTGTCTTCAATGTGCCCTTTCCTGGCGTTTAAATACTTGTCTGCCATATGCCCTCTCCCCGCAGCCCCACGCATCTCCTCTGTGCTGGTTTTACTCCATAGCTGGCATTACGAAATTTGTGTCGAGTCAGTGGTGAATGATGTCATTCAGCTGTAAAAATAAAAGCCAGGTTGCCTAAAAGCATTAAACCCTGGGGACCGCTGGAGCTGTCCTGGTGACCGGAGAGGAACTGGGTGGGAGGTTTGGGCTCTTGTTTGCTTCTGTTTGTGATAGCAACATGGTGCTTGTTCGTAGCCAGTGGGAGTTGTGACTTTGTAACATGGGGAAGTAGGAATAACTTTAAAAGACCAATTTCCTTCTCCCTGAGAAGTTTTGGAAGGCAGCTTTGAAAAACAAGTTTGTCAACACTAGACTAAATCCACTATATAGATGGCCACATCTTCTTGAGAAAGAATTGAGGTGTCCAAAAGCAAAAAAAGATGAAAACTACTGCTTTAAAGGACGGATGAGATACTTTCTTTGGTGACTTCAGATTTCCACTCCTCCTCTCCTCTTAAGCTGCTCTCCTCTCCCTCGTGCCTTGTATGCCTTTACCCTAGTACTCTGATTTCTCAAGAGACCGTCTGCTCCCACCGCTGGGGATCCCAGCACCTGCTGTGCAGGAGCAATAAATACAAATGGGTTGGCTGTCCTGCATAGGTATACTGTGCCTACTGCTGTGTTCAGGGAAAATATCCTACTGTTCCTTCTCATCTTCCCATCTGCATACTGGAAGCAGTTATTTTAGCTTTCTCTTGGGGAGCTTTAAAAACTTACGTGGGTATCTATGTCTTCATTCCAGGTACAGCAGCAGCAGCAGCACCTAATGAGAGGAAACCCTGCCCAGCAAACATGTCTGCCGGGGCAGACGAGCATTTCAGTGCCCCTCTACAACAACCCCATGGTGTTTTCACAAACACATCCCATCACAGTGGCTGCACAGATGACGACTGACAGCAGCGAAAGGCAACCGCAGTCTGACTACAGCCAGGACAGGAGCCTCAGGTGTGAATGAAGCCCTCCTGGGACCCACGTGATGGCGGTGACAGAGAATAGCAATCCCTGGGCAGCGGGGAGGGCAGGCACAGCTGGGCTCAGCAGGGTCATGGTCTCTGGATGCCACAGCAGGGGTGTAGGGCTGTTCCCTCCTGCAGAGATCTGGGTTAATGGTGAGCCCGGGGTACATGCAAACAGGGTGCTGAAATCCCTCAGGAGCCTGAAATCCTTCATATATCCATAAATTGTCCATGTAGCTCGGTAACCTTTGGACATCTGCTGCTGTCAGAGAGAGTGAACAGGAAAAACCAGCTGGGACAGCCTTTCCCAAACTTGTCTCTACTTGCTCTGAAGCTCCAGAGTGTCTTTTCTCCAGCCAGGACAAGCGCCATGGCAAAGCTGTTTTTCTTCTATAGAAATGTATAAAACATTCAACTGCCCCAAACTATTCAACCGTCTTTCAGGGAGGTGTCTACAGACAGTACCCACAGGACCCAGCTGTTTTGAAATACTGTGTAAGGAAACAAGATAAACCCTGAAGGTCTCACCATCTATAAAATATATTTCTTACATGAAAGATTTAGCACGTTTCAGCTCACCTCTGCGAGTACATTAGGCAAGGTGACAAGTGCCTATTTCATTAGGTTTTTTTCAGGGTGATGGTTTGCTTTCTCTCAGGGAAGATTTTCAGGGATCTGTTTCCAGGGACTGACAGTCAGGAGTCTGGACCTCTCCCATCCCTGACTGTCCTCATTTTTTCTTCCACCACAGGATGCTGTTGGATCAGTCTATCCAAGCCATGATGCCCGCCTCCAACAGCAGCAGCCAGTCTACGCAGAGCAGTGCCAGCAGGCAGCAAGGAAAGTGAGTCTTTGCTGGCCCTTGCTTTCATGCAGTGTTTTAGCAGGGCATTTTGTGGCACTGAAAATGACTTTGAAAAACTTGTACGTGATCATGTTAAGGCAGTCTCAGTCCTAAAAGAAAAAGAAGCTCAACTGGCTAGGAGAAAAAGTAATGAGAATATTTTTTAGTTACAAAGAACTTTAAAATGCTTTAAAAAATATTTTTGAACTATTTTCTGGCTTTAGCAAAGCCTAAAATGCCTAAGGAGGTCATGAAGGAGATGTATAGCCGTAAAAACCTTAATTTTATGCTGTTGCAGTCCATGCTTGATGGGGAAGGGGTTATCTGTGGCCTGCTCTCGCTGGGCTCTGCATGCTTTGACAAACCCTGCTCCAGTCTGGTTCCTGCAGCACCTGGGCTCCCCAGGGCCCTCTCCGATGGTGGGTGTGGGTTTGGGTTCTCACACTTTATTTTCCTCCCTGTGGCAGATTCGTTGCAGAGCAGCAGATCTTGCCTCCCCCAATACAGATGCAACCAGTTACCTGTAGTACCGTCCGACCTCCAGCCCCATCACCCGTTTTCTCCCCGTCTCTGATGATCCCACACACCAGCTTCACATCCCACCAGGCAAACACACCAGTTCACCTCCACCAGTGGCCACAGCAACAGGTTCAGCAGCACCGTCTCTACCTTCAGGTAATGGAGCTGGAATAGGTTTCTGAGGATGCACGGGGATGGCTTTGAGGTTGGGTTGGGGTTTTTTTTAAGAAATGGGACTTACCTGGCTAGTCAAACCTGGTCGGTGCACTCACACATCCTCCATGCCCGTTGTATCTGCATGTACCCCAGTGCTCAGCCTTTCCCGGCTGGCTCTGCGCCTGTTCAAGGCCGTAATTTCCAGTGAACTCAGTTATCGCTT
Organism: Athene cunicularia; assembly: GCF_003259725.1. Lineage (NCBI taxonomy): Eukaryota > Metazoa > Chordata > Aves > Strigiformes > Strigidae > Athene > Athene cunicularia. The sequence continues at coordinate 4,435,995 of NW_020799100.1, forward strand.
AGTGTCCAGAAGAAATTCTTGGTTTTTCAAACACCACTTGTCATCCAGAGGAGCTCTGGTGGGAGTCTTGCTGGAGATGTGAAACTTGATAAGGGATAAGCTCTTTTGAAAACATGCCTCCTGCTGTTATGTCTCAGCATAGCAAGGTTTTTTATCAGCTGCCATCACTGCTTTCTTTTAATAAATAATAACAACACAAATCTCTGGAGAAGGTGATTTTGGTTCTTCAAAGCGCAGCTTCATCAGTGCATGCCAAACCTATGATGCTGCCAAGGAGAGGGGTTGTTAAAATTAGTAATACACTCTTCAAGACTTGCCTGGTTGGCAGAGGTAAGTTACAGTTCTCCAGGCAAAGATGGTAGAAATCAAAGCAGGGGAAGTAGGTACAGCTGAAAGTAACCATGCAACAGGGCTGGATTTAGGCAGGAAATGAATCGTTGCTAGCAAATGTGAGCACGAGCTGTCCCTGCTCTGGGGTCGTGTTCTTACAGGCTGCACTGAGGTCCTGAGGACTAGCAATGTGGACAGCAGAATGATGATGCTGGGGGAGATAAATAGCTCCAGAGCATCAGAAAACCAGGCTTTGGTGCCACAATGCCTTTAACAGGGGGTGAACGAGCAAGTCCAGGTCTTTGGGGTACCAGCCACAGGGTGATACATGGACAAGGTCGCTCTACAACCTCTTCATGGGTTGCCTGAAAATCTTTCACATGGAAGATGGAAGTTGCATGTCCTGCAGATTTTACCTTGTGTCCAAGTAGCTTCTGGCAGTCTCCATTCCTGCTGGGCTCCTCATGGGGCTGGGAGGACGGATGGATCCTGCTTCCCCTCCATACTCTCCAGGCATTGTTAGTCATGCTGATAGCAACAGCATCCCAAGCCTTGATGGGTGGGGGTTACCTTTAGGACTTGGTACTCGCACCCCTGGCTACAAGCCTCAGCATCAGCCCTGCAGCAAGAGAGGGAGCGGGTGGGCCACAGGGCAGCTCTGACTTGTAGGATTTGTGTCTCTGGCAGATGCAAGGTCCTGAGCCGGTGCCTGGGGGTCCAACACAGCGCATTTTCCAGCCCCCCCACCCCCCACAGCAGAACCCCCTGAGCTACTTCCTCCACCCGCAGCAGCAGAGCCGCCACACACAGGGCCAGGCCTGCAACCTGCCGGACCTGCCCGAGATGCAGCTGCCCTGAGCGCGAGGGCCAGGACGAAGGGACCACTGAGGCTGCAGCCGCTCGCTCGGCGCCCTGGTGCGCATGGAGGGGAGGACGACACCGTCAGAGCATGGGATGGGTGAGGTCGGGCTCAGCTGGACGGTGGTGGCTGGGGGGATGGCTCCCACGGCGGGCAGACGGCTCCGGGGATTTTGCCGGTCCATAATGCTGCTCCAGTGGCTGTACGTGCCCTTGCCCAGCACTGCGGTACAACTGGAAGGCGATGGCTTTCTGGCTGCAGGGAGGTCAGTTACCAGGTCACCACGAAGATTGCTTTGCAATGGAGAAAACCCTTTTCCATTCAGGACTTCAATGCTGAAAGTCACTGTGAATTTAAGCCCACCGTTTGGAGCACATCCACAGACTGTACTGGTCCACAGGATGCCGTTGGATTACCATGTACATAACTCGTTTCACTGTAGTAGGTCCATTGTGGGTTTTTTTCCTTTTTTTCTATACCTCAGTCCCGCAATTTTTTTGTTTTCCAGGAGATTGGATAATGCTGCTAATTTACATAACACCACTTTTGCCTGAATTTCTTACTGTTGTTATACCAGCTCACATCGCAGCTAGTAAGATATCTGTCATGTTTTATTTTCGTTAACAAGTACAGATAAATTTATATGGTTTTTATTCCCTGTAGCCAAATATTTGTCAGGTTACAGACAAAGAATCTTTACTCGTTCTTTTTTTTGGTTGTTCTGTTTCAAGTGATGTAGTTGTATGTTTCTATACATGAAGACAAAGCATAGAACAGCATGTGACAGCAAACTTTGTGGTTTTGCTAGGTCATGTTTCAATTTGGCAAACCTGAAACGTATGATCACAACGACACAAGCGATGTTACAAGCCCGTAGGGTCAGCAATAAATTGTATTTTTGTAAATTGTCACTTTTTAACTATAAGTTTATATTTATGAATTGAAAAAAACAGTTTATTCCTCAGTGGGTGTATAGTTAAGTGTCCCTACTGTTTGTGTCTTTCCAAAGGAAAAATGGAGTGTACATTTCTGATGTGTTAGTAGCTGAGTACTAACTTTGGGCACAGTTAGAGCCCAGATGTAGGAGAGGGGTTAGGCCATTGCTATAAGTTTTGCAGGAAAATGGGTAGTTAGGACTAGGTCCATCTAGCAGCAAAGCTCCATCTGTCAGTCAGGGCAAGGTTTAGGGGTGAGCTAGTTCATAACCTGGGGTGTGCCGGATGGGGCTGTGCCATGGGCACAGCCCTTCTGATGGCAGCGCTGGGCTCCACAGACAGGGAGGGCTGGGGGGGTGGCACAGCCATCCCTGCTCGCAGCCGCTCATCAAGGAGCACAGGAGGTTTGCAAGGATGTTTACATGTTAGATTGGCCTTGCTAAAACAAGAGACATAAACCGCACTTTATCACGTGCCCAATTCCCCCTTTATTGCCAGTGTCCCCCTCCCAGGCGCTAGCCCGGCTGCTGGCTTGCGGGTAGAGCCGTGTTTTCCAGGCATGCTCCAAAGGACAAAATCCCACAGCCCTGTTTTGGGGTTTGCTTGGTCCCTGCTTGGTCTGCCTCTGGGCTGGGGGAAGGCTGAGTCAGGGCCGTGGGATTTTTGCCTTATATCATCACTCTCAAAAAATATATGAATAAATGAATCTCTTTATTCAGGTTGATTTGTATTTGTTTACCTCGGTGTTAGCTATGACCTGTGTTTTTGGGACTCATTTGGAATTGAGAGCTGCTGCTGGGCTTGGGTCACACACCCTCGGGTGCTTATGAGGCAGCACAAGCGTGACCTGTGGTGACAAGCAGGAGGAACATGACTGATGCCACCTGCGCCGGGGTTGGGCTCCAGGGTCGGTGTCAATCTATTAGTCATTAATGTTCTGAGGCTTTCTAGTACACAAGCACCTATATACTATATATCTCTCTATATATAGATATACAGATACATGTATTTTTAATATACACATATGTGTATATCTGTATATAAAAATGTATATATAGGCCACACAATTCCAGACCTCTGAAAACACAGGCAGCTTTAATTAAGTCTTGCACTTTTAGCATATTTGTACATATAAGCTAAAGCCTGGTGGGTATAATCAGGCTGGTTTGACAAACACAGTGAAAAATTACTGTATATATTGTATATACTTCATGTAAAAAAAGCAAAAAAAAAGAAAATAAGAAAAAATATTAGAATTGAGTATAAATCTTGGTTTATTTTATATGATGTCGAATATAGATACATTTATAAATGTTACTATTCTTAAAAGTATTTTGTAATGGGAAAAAGAAAGTGTCTTATGAAGATGAACAGTAAAGATTTTATTTGTCTTGACTCTATGTCCCTGCACAGCTCCATTGAGTGGGAGCCCATGCATTTTAACAAGCTTTAAACAGATTGTACATAGTATTTTAAAAAAAAAAAGAAAGAAAAAAAGAAATAAAATACTACTTGTAAGACCTCTTATACACTCTGTGCTGTTGTTATTCCTTGGGTGGTATGGGTCCGATGGGGATCAGAATCTGCTCCCTGCTCCACAGGAGGCACATGAGCAGCAGCCATCGCATATGTGTAAAAACAGCTGCAGGGACGGGGCTCAAGATGGAGACGGGGATTTCCAGGGCCAGTGCCAGAAGCAATAGGGGCACATAAATTGGAACAAGGCTTCAGAGTCAGTGTAGACAAGTCTGCACACTGTAAATGTTTTAATTTGGATGCAAAAACCACCTAACGGTACTCTTCTGGGCTAATGCACTTGCCCACTGGGCACTGAAGCAAGCCCAGGCTCTATGCAAGTTAAACTAGGCCTAGGCTTGAAAATCTGGGTTTCCTCTTCATTTTTCCCACACTTCTGGGGAGGTTGTCACCTTAGCATGGTTTTTGGCTTGGTCCTTGCTTTGAAAAGCACTCGCTAAACATAGCTTTAACATGACCAGTGCTCTTAAAGGAACTTCTGAAGCAGTGCATCACGAGAAATAATAGTGCCTCAAACACAGATTTTTTTTTTTCTCAAGTGAAACACATTTTTATTTAACACCCCATTTGTCTTACAGTACTTCTGCATACAACACATTATATAAAAAGCCAACCTGCCAACACAAACATGTGTTGCCTTCTTGGTAAAGTGACAAAGCTATAGCAAAAAAGACAATGTAGCCTATTTTTCTGGAAACAAATTAGAATATATATTTATGTTTTAGTCCAGATAACAACTGGAAAAAAAAAAAAATCAACACACAGCTATTTCTTAGTCTCTATGGTAGCTAACTCTTCTAAAATACATTCTAATCTAGACATTAGAGTGATGAACAAGTGGCTTGCTTTAGGAATGGATAGAAACAACAGAGTACTTTTTCTGAATCACATGGCAGTGACCATTTCCATATCCTGGGAAATGCTACTGGTTGATTTAGAAGCAGTTCTCCCCCTGGTAGAAAGGGCTCGTACCTTTATTACTATTAGTTGAGCTATTCCCTCCCCTCATGTGTTCCAGCCCTGAACTGGGCGCACAGCGAGGTTGAGCAGCCCGCTCCTCGGGGCGGCCAGGGCTGCTGCTGTTCTCTGGGAGCTGGGGAACGGCCACAGGCTCCCCGAGCACATGCTGTGTTGCAAGAGAGAGGGAGCATCAGAGCTCTGCCAGCCCTCCCCCTGGGCTAAGGGTTACGTACGACAAAAGGCATCTTATGTGCATAGCAACAATAATAATGGCCTAGCCACTAGAAGGGACTGTGCAGTGAACACTAACGGCCACTGAGAATGTTTTGGGATAAATAACCATGGCAGAGCTGCCAAGTCACACTGGTGACATGGCAGCAGGTAGTGCAATTTTAAAACTGTATAAACAGCATCACTAGTTTTAGCAATCTATCTCCTACCTACAACTGTCTAGTTTGTACTGAATGATGCACATTCATTTAGTTTTTTCTGATTGAACCGAAAAAATAAAAGACAGATAACTTCATGAAAATTGTTATAGAAAAAAAGGACGGATACGTGACATGACACATCAGTACTCAACCACGCTGCTTCCTGTTTGTGAATGAACTGTTCAAAAGTTCAGAAATACTTCTAAAAACTTCTGTTACAATTTGAATGGAAAGTCCCCTGCTTGGGGAGTAGCTGAGTAATTCTGGGTCAGATGCTGTGCAACTGCCAGACTTCTTGTGAGCACTTCTGAATTCCCAGCTACAGGGGCAGCCGACCTCCTGCAACACATGTGTGCACCCGCAGCGCCCCAATGCACCACGATGGCAAGCTGGGATCAGCTTTGCATCACCAAGAACTTCAGATGGCCAAAAAGCTGTATCGCATGGCGATCTCTGTGCCCAGATAAGGCCCCAGGGCTTTAAAGTCAAGGCATCACCCTTTGGGACTGAAGAGCGGGCAAAAGCTTCTATTGCTCCAGCTCCCCCGTCCCAGCTGATCCTGCACGTATCTGTTAGCCAGCCGACCTCCACAGCAGGAAGGGAAGGAGCTAGACCCTGACTCCAGAGTTACCCTGCCACAAGCAAAGCACAAGTGTCCCTCAGTGTTATGGCACACTGTGGAGCGAGTGACCTTGCTCCAGCCTCTGGCCTGCTGAGCCCTGCCACTCTGACTACTCTTGCTGGATCAACCTGCAGGTGTATTACAGGAATGATTTAAAGACATTACCCTTTTTGGAAAAAAATAGAAACAAACTGAACAGAAAATCCATGCAGTTACTAAAAGCTAGCGTTCCCCTATATATCCTAACTTCTCACCTTAAAATCTGTTTTTTTTATATACATATATATGCTGGTAATCTCTCTTTATACATAGATATGATAGCTGAGATGAACTACATAATTGCTAATGGCCCTACAGTCTCTTGGATTGAATTGAAATAAACTAATAGAAAATGGTGTTTTAAAAAGCTGCTCAGTTTTGCATAACCAAACCAACTAGTGTCACAAGGCGATTGTGTTTTGCAGGTGCCTTCAGTAGAGTCTTCGGTACTTAGGTCTTAACATCTTGTCTCTCAACTGAAAAATGTCTTTGAGTTTTAAGACTTTCATATCTCTGTGCACTCCTGCTTAGCAAATAGTTCATAGCTTTGACTGCTTCTTGAAATGAATAATAATCCATCATAAACCTGCAAAAGCTTTTTGGATGGGCAGCTGCATCTATTTTCATGGGGCTCCATTAATTTCAGTATAGCTATTCGCAGAATTATTACTCACTGAGCAAACTTTATCTGAGTACGTCCTGGACTAGAACAACTACATCATCTGCTCTGTATTACTAAAACAACATTAGGAAAACAGTGAGTAAATACATTTTAAAAGTAACACAGTGTTGCCCTGCTTTGCCTCAGAAACACATCCGTATGAATTAGTTTTTATATTTTACACATAAAAATACAAATCAGTATTATATTCTATCAAGGTAATTACTTTATGAAGGCTTCTGAAAAAAGCTTCATTTCTCACATATATGATATAGTTTTTGGAGTTACTGTTCATTCAATAAAACTTTATTTTACAATAATACCTGAGAGTATGGGGGAGAACAGAAGAAATAATTCATAAATTCAGTGCTCCCGATCAAAACTGTATTCTTCAGAAGTAGCATGGGAACTTTAACACCGATTGCAATGATGGTATTTCACCAAGTGTTTATAACACAAGTCAGAATTTCATTTTGTTCTTTATTCATATTAGTATTGCAAGAAAAGTGCCAGTGAATGATACCATCCCCATTCTGCTTCTTTACAAAAAACATGCACAGTACAAAAATAATGCTGCTCTGCAGAGAAAGATTGTCACACAGGCTTTAGAAACAGCCTTTTAAAACTAGTTTAGCAGAGTCCCAGTTTACTTTTTTGTTGCTGTTAAAATACAAGGTCTTCCCCTCCTTCTCTAAACCCATTCTAGCACCAGCTACTGCAGGTTCAAGGTCAATATTTATCAGCATTATCACTGGCAGAGCTTGCCTGCACAGGATCTTTACTATATCATTTTTTTATATATTAAAAATTTCAAGTCAGATTCCAGAGGATTTTCTTGTTGCCATGAATCCTGGCAGATAGAAAATATTAGAGCAGCAATAATCCAGAGCGCTATAGAAAAGAAACAATAATTACCAGGCTGAGGTATGGACTCAGGGTAGGCAAAGGAGCAACTAATCTGTCCCTGGCTGTTCAATAGCCAGCATTCAGCTAACTATGAAGCAGCTAAAGATGGTCTGTGCTTGGGCTTTCCAGTCACAAGAAAAACTAGATTTCATCAACATGCTCCTAAGAAGCCAACAATGGCTCCTCTTGCAAGATGAATGACAACCACCACGTGATCACACAGATTTAGCCACTGCTTTCCCTTGGTTTCAACAATTTGTACTAACTTTTGCATCTGTGTGCAGCCTGGACGACCTAACAAGCTTCCATCCTTTTCACCAGTATTGTAGGAGGATTGGAAGGAAAATGGGAGAGAGACCTTATATATAGGCTGAGCTAGAAAAGCAGGAAACCAGTTGTTTGTTGCAAAAAATGAGACGGGCTGGCAGAACGCAGCCTGCAAACTGCCAACAAGGGGCTGGAATCTGCAAGAGTCCAGGACCACTGGTAACACCAAAGCAGAGGAATTGAGAGCAAGACAACTTCCTTCTCTAACCTCATGCTCTTGTGCCTACTGCAGCCTCTATTCTTAGTCTTGACCCTGCTTTGATCCCAGTCTACATGCAAGTTTGGAAATAACTAATTAAGCTAACCTGGAAGACGACCTCTAAGCTGTCGATACTCCTTTTAAGTGAGAACGGCTGGAAGTCATTCCTTTCACCACAGTATTAGAAATGAAGCTGGAGAGCACACATTGTAACAACTGTCATTCGATAGGTTCGCAACAGGTCACATCCAGTATTTCCAAGCAATGTTGCATATTTTAATAACACGGTAAAGACAGTTTATTACTCAGTACTTTTTTTCAGAGTGAAACTTATGAACAATGCAAGAAAGTAATTGTGCTTCAAACTATTTTTATTTACATTACATACCAGTAATCTGATATTTAAAGCTAACTCTTCAAACTCCATTCCATATGTAAACACCAGACTCAAATTCCATAGTAACAACCTTCATTTGTAAGTGCGTTACGTGGTTAATTCAGAGTCAAAGGTAAAGAAAATTACACTCTGATTCTTGCCTTAAGTTGTAAATTTTTAGCACTCTCTATTTTAACTTTTATGTCATGAGGTTTCTCAAAAAATCTGACAAAGGCTGGCTCATTTAATAAGGACGCCAGAATCTGTTCAAAGGCAAAAGACCATTCATGGTTCTCTCTCAAATTCTGTGCTCTGCTGCCTTCAGTCTGCTCAGAGCTGCTTTCCTCCTGCCCTTTCCTGGGGATTTCAGCAGGCACCTCCGTAATGGCAACTGGACTTTTGACTGCTGATGTGGAACTCTGCAGTCTTCTCCCAACTTCTTCTATTTTCAGCAGGAGGCTGGTAACCACCGCTATAGCCTGATATAACAGTTCCTCCTCAGGATCCCCATGGAACAGATTGTACAGAGTTTTTGAGAACTGGATGAACTGAGACTACGGACAGATATAGAGGAGACAATTCAGAGAACAGCAACACAACCATCCTGTTTCACTACACATTGTGACCTTCATCCAGCACCTGCTGCTGCTGGGCACCTGGTACAACTACTCTAACGACAACATTGGGTGGGGACCAGCCCTCATAAACTAAGTGTATATGAAAGTCCCTCTCTTCATAAGCTTACAGTTACAGCAGTTTAAAAAAACCTCACAGTCTAATGATTAATGTGAAGGTCTGAAATTTAAGGGATCCTACAAATCCTTTAGAAAATTACTAACAGAACTTAAAGGATATACAACAATCAAAAATAGACTTAAATAAGATTCGGACAGACTTTACCTGATTCATTCTTGGCAAATCCATAATGTTTTCTTCTTTTTTAAGAAGTTCATCTTGCCATTGTTTCAGATATGCCTGAATATCAACCTTCCCCTTTCCTACTTGACAAAAAGAAAAAAAAAAAAAAAAAGAGAAAACAAAAAAGAAGTGAACAAACAAGAACTAAAAGCTTCCTATGAAGGATGATGAGCTGAAGAACAGGCATCCTCAATGTCATTCCTTCTCAACAGAGCAGTGGGGCCAAGGACTAAAAAGGATCAGAGTTTTCATTGCCCTCTCGCTGCCCAGGACTGTACTTAGAGAAGAAGATACAGCGTTAGCACTACGCTAGAGATGACGTTAGAATACATACATATATCATACATACATACATATACATACATACATTTGTCACCACACCATTTCCCAGCTCTACTCCCCCAAGAGACACAGTTACCAAACATGTCCCCAGGATTCTTTACCCTTTTCTGGGCTGCTCTTCAAAGAATCACGTTCAAGACTATCCCCAACAGATGAAACTACAATTTACGAGAAGAAAAAGAAGAAAAAGTTATTTCTCTGAGAAAAGAGGACCAATGGTTCATTTCCTTTTATCAAATATTCCTTACTTAAGGATCAAGACCCTAACCAATCCCTGTGTTCTCATAACAAGTTAGGCTGAGAAGAAACCACATGGTAAGATCTGTATACTTACTATAAAAACAGAAGCCACCATGAGGCTGGAGATCACAAAAGAAACTGCCAACAGTTATATCAAGCAAGTAATCTTCATGATGTTCATGACTCATTTCTTGAACAGTGGTGAGAACGGTACCCATGTGTTACAGACAAGGTACTTCTGGATTTTTAAAAACCAAAAAAGGGTGTCTTCCAAAGAAGGAAAACTGCACAGCTTTCCAGGGTATTTTATCAACGTCACAGAGTCCACAAAACTTTTTTCAGCTTGCTTGGTTTAAAATGGAAACAAAGGATTTTGAAACGCTTACATATGTGCCCCAAAATAATTATGGATTTGGATATTTTATTTCTTGAGGCAGGAAATATAATTTCTTTATGCCTTGAATGCAAAAGTGAAATGGTCATCACTTCAACAACCACTGCAACAGGTTGCCTGATATGCTGACAAACGCTGACCAAATACACTTCCCTATTTCCATGCAATTCCCCCATCTCCATTTACTAGTTTTCAGAAAAGTGCTCCCCATTTTTCACCAAGAGATAATTAACAGAATCTTTCTAATATTCTGCGGGCAAAGCGTCACACTCTGGAGCTTACCACTGAGTTGGCTGAAGTGGATTAGTTCTTCTTTTGAAAGATCACCACCCTTGGAAGGGCTTAGAGATTCTACTTCAGTAAAAGCTGCAATAAATAAATAAAGTGGGTTTAGGGCTCCCAAGCATTACCCAAAGCAGTGAAAAAAAGCAAAAGCTTTGTACAGACAAATGATATCTATCAAGAGAAATGGTGCTGGAGCAGGTTAAGTCCTTCCCAAAGAATACATCACTGTGGAAGAACTGTATTATAGTTATGGGACTGTACTGTAGCCAGGACTGGTGACAATAGGAAGAAAAGTAAAGCTAAGAAAAAAAAAACATGCAAGATGTTAAAAGCCACTACCTCTCACCTACCTGGAGGGATGTGCAACTTAAAAAGAAGCTTGAGTTTGTCTGTGAAACTTCCGTTATACATGATATCTGTTAGAGGAAAGAGGCAAGACAGTCTGTTCAACTGGACCAACCTTTAAAAAACACCCTCTTAAACAAATACAACCCAGGGAGGTTGGAACTGCACATGTCCTACCTTACATGGAGTATAATTAGAAATGAAGCTTAAGGAAGGGAGTATCACCTGCATCTGAGCCTGGGCTTTGCCTACACTGAGGAAAGAACACTAATAATGTCTCTAACTTACTAAAATGAAACCCAGCACCAAAGAAATAATGTCTTCTCAGCATTTTCCCTTAAATGTTTGTTTCCTGAACAATGTCACTTTGAAAACAAGATGAAGGGAACAGAGTAGTAAATCAAGAGAACTTTCAGTTCCCCAGAGATATAAGGCATTGGTCATCTTGCACGATCTGTGTATGAGATGGCTTAGTATGAGGAAGCATTTATCATTAACCAAACAGGCTGGGCAATGAGATCATACCATTTCCTAACTTTCTGACATTTTGATGGTAAAGTCATGTTTAAATTTAATCTCAAATAGCAGGTTATTCTCCAGGGGATTAACATCTCTGGAAAGTTACTAGTTTGTAAAGCCTTGTGTTAGCTATTTTATGGTGAAATACAGACAAGAAAATGAAAGCACAGTTCCATAACTTCAAGCCTTTATAATTCACTAAATAGTGTAGCTCCCACTCTCAAGCTTATAAATGTAATTTGAGCATTTGGCTTGCCATTTAAATAGTCTTTACATTTAATGTCACATGATAAAAATGAGACTATTTGATCCCAAGTTAAGAGGCTAGTCTCCTTAGGGTCTTTATAAAGTGTATGGAAGGTGATAGACTCCAGGACTATTCCCAAGATGGGAGTTCCCTTGTGAATGTGCTGCATATATGTGTTGTTCTCATACCAAAAACACAGGCAAATTGTTTGAAGTTTATCAGACAGTCGGAGCTCTCATCCATTAGTCTGAATGTCCACAATGCAAGCGAGTCTCTGTTTGCACAGTGTGACCAGGGGCTCAAGAGGTGACAGAGAATCCTGAATTGCTGGCAATCAATCCGATACTGGTCAAGATATGGCAGACTGGCATCATGATGTTGCAAGACAGGACTATTTACATTCCAATAACAGGAAAGAAAGTGCTCCTTCTGCAAAGAAAAGATAAAATATTAGATTTTCTGAAACAACTCTCTCCAAGTGAAAGATGTGGGAAGTTAACTATGTAATTTGATTTAAAGCTGACATGAAAAACATATGTTCAATCTAGCTTTTATCTCAATTTGTCAAAACTGTTTCATACCTGTAACACAGTCCACCATTAAGATGGGTGTTTGGTAAGTGAGAAAAATTGCACATTACCTTGAATAACTCATATAGCTCTTCAAGATCACCAGGACTGAATTTTACATCCTGGGACACAACACGTAGCTGGAACAAAATTAAGAGAAAATTAATTAATGAGTCTTCTCTCCTTGGAATAAGCCTGTAGGATAAAGTTATGGGAGACTTAACCTTAGATTAAAAGACACTGTTTGAATATTCCAGGTTTGGGCATGTTACAATTAGAAGTAAGAATAGAACTACTTCTTAAAAGCAATCAGAAGATTATAGAATCATAGAATGGTTTGGGTTGGAAGGGACCTTTAAAGGTCATCTAGTCCAACCTCCTGTTATAGACTGAAAGAAATAATTTCTCCCAAAAAAATGAATCTTAAAGTTAGTCACATTACTTGCATACATGGAGCCTACACTATGAAACCCAGGACATAAAACTCAATTATCTATAATGATGTAACATATAGCTTCCTTTATAATGGCCAAATGCATGTTCAGTTCTCAACAGTGAAGCTGATTCCTCATTTTTTCAATTTAAGAAAAAAATATGTTTACAGCTTTTTAAAACAAAGTTAGCTACACGACCAGATTCCACCTTCACAGTAAGTATGTTTTGTAAAGTGAAATACAACAGTTATCATCTTAGCACAACCAACAGCATGATTTAGCATTAGTCGCTAGAAGCCACATTTACTACAGAAAGAAGCACTGCTTGTTAAATAGACTAGTATTGTCATCAGTTACTGGAAATGAGCCACTGAAGAAAACAGGCAAAGGAAGCACCTTGCAACCTCCACCTTCATTCAAGAGTCTGAACTTGAAGGATGGTATTGGCAGCTGAAGAGCTACCACACCACGGACACATGACTGGACATCCACACACGCCTCAGACAAAAAGCAACCCTCGTTGAACACAGTACAATCATCTCTTCAGTGACATTTGGGGTTGCAGGTGATTAATTGTTTTACTGTAGCACTGTGGACATTTTACAGTGCTCTATGCCTCTACAAGAAATGATTAACAATTAACAACAGCAGATAGAAATATAGGTCAGCCTGTTCCAATAAATGCAAAGCATCAGAGATATGCCAGCCTTTAGAAGCCTCTGCAATGGTGTTACTTGTAAAGAGACCAGAAGGTCATGCTGTGATTCACAGACTAAAAACATCACAGGCAAAACCTCAGTTAACAGACACCCTGCAGACAAGAGGGATTACAGCATATAAAAGCATATATTTGGCCCTTGAAAATGTAGCTCTTCACAGAATTTTCCAAAACAGAAAAAGTATTACCAGAGGGAAGGGTTTAGCTCTTCCAAGTCACTCACCACATTCTGCTTGGTCGTAGCTTCTAACGTCTGGATCACACAAAGCCTGTTCCTGCAGCGCATGCTCTCAACATCCTCATGTCGAATATCACCGTATCTCTAAGAAGAAAAGCATTGTTCCATTAAATCAGCTGTTGCTACACACATCTAAGCAGATATTTTTGTCTTTCTTGTAGCTAAGCACAATACAAGTATGGACACAAAGGAAGAGCCCAATAACTCTGAGCAAAAAATCATTTATTAGAGCACTAACATTCCCCCTAACAGTGTGATTTTTAAAAGGGCAGGTGTTTTAAAGAGTGATGGAGAAAGAAGAAACTGGAGCAGTTCGCTGTGTGGGAAGACAAAGGAAGGGATTTTACTGTGTGTCAGCTCTATATCCAACGCTGCTATCACACAGTGACTACTACTGCAGGGTAGCAGAGTCTGTGAGTATTGTTAGGTCTTGAAGTTCACTCTAGTGAACTTCAGAAATCAACTGAAGTGATTTCTGAACTGTTCTTAGCTACCTCTGGAATTTCTGAAGGACGGGGAAGGTGTTTGAGCATAGGAGTAGAATAAATGTGATTTACCTTTAAAGAAAAGCAGGATAGTAGGCAAAAACTAGAAATAAATTCCCAGAGAAATCGTGGCACAAATTATTAAACAAGTGAAGTCAAAATAGAAACAGATATGATAAATTAAGATCATGTCAAATCAATTTAATTTCCTCCTATGAGGAAACTGTCTAGTTTGTAGAACTGAAACAGCGGATATGATACATCTTTACTTCTGTGAGGTTTTTGACACTCCAGCCACACATGCAACCGGGAAGACATGGCCTAACCACAATCACTATGCAGCATGTGCACAACTGGTTCTAATAACAAACTTCAAGGACAATTGAGGGATAAATGATCAAATTAGGCAGGACTTTGAGAAGTTTTTCCATCGTGTGTTTTCTTCCCATTTTCAGTAATGTACTTTAAACTATGTATTAAAAACTGCACCACAGTCATAAAGAGTCCAAGCACATGAGCTCTGAGGAAAGGTTAGAGGAACTGGTTGTGTTGAATCTAGAAAAAGAAGAGATGACAGTTCAAAGGGTAAATAATGAACAACAACCTAACAGCAACAAGGAATTGAGGAGAAAAATGCAATTGCCCATACTCAACAGCACTTTATGAGCATCCAAGAGGAATTAGACTGGATATTTTCTGACAAGGACAGAGAAACCCTACAATAGGCTAAAGTATTTGCAGATTTTCTTTTGTGTCAGAGTTTTAACAACAGTAGACATTTTTCAAGGAGGTATGCTGGACAGGGAGCTGAACTAGATGACCTGTGGAGCTCTCTTCCAGAACTGTATTTCTATGTTCCTGTGAAGGCCACGACCAGCCTACTTCTGACTTGAAACAAAGAGGAAGCAGAGAGAAATTGCATCTCTGAATCATAACCCATTCACTGGTCTGGCTTCTGGGCACTGGTATTGTGCAACGGCCTCAGCAACAATATAAACAAGATGTATAATCTAATTCTGAATTAGTGTGATGCGATAAAATGTAACACGTTCTTCCATTCTCTAGTTAAATGTGACTTCTTCATACCTGATTAGACAGCCAAAGAATGAGTCTTGCATTTGTGCCTGAGTCATAAAGGCATGAAACTGAACATCATTTTAAAATTCAACTCTGTATCTTTTCACTTAATCTCATTTATCTACCCATGCAAAGCAACAGCATCACAAAGAACATCTCTGTTCACTTATTCATGATTTGTAACTAGATCTATCTGCAGAATGACAACTTCCCATTGCAGCAATCATCCCATTTTGAAATTTGTTTTATTTCCACAGTGATACCAAAATAAAACCCTTCAGCAGAACAGAATTGTGTTGAAACTGTCTGGTCAAAATGGGAAGCAGGAAATTGATTCTCACTTTGTATCAGCAGTTCTCAAACAAGGGGTTTTGACACTTACCAGCACTTAAGAAATTCAATTTCAGCTGAGGAAAAAAATTTGCATCCAGAAAACAGGTTATGAGATAGAAATGGGGATACAGGCCTAGGAACAGTGCCGTCAACTTGGAAGTGGGAGATTCAGTTTCAAGGATCTGCCCAAATCAATGTTCAAAAGCTATACCAGATCAGAGGCTATTGCTTTGCTCCAGGCACCTGCCTGCAAAGGCAGGGGAAGAAGAAAGGGAATTTCTTTTGCTTTGTTTTTCAGTAACAATTCCATCTCTGGGAAAGATTCAGCTTACACTTCAGAATGCAATACAGAGCACTTCATTATTTATCATCTCTGTTCTTTATTCTGCAAATATTCATCCTCACTGTGAGATCTCACCATGACAAGACCCATAATAGTTTGCAACTATTCTTACAAGAATCTTAAAGTGTCCTACAAGCATGATTCTTCAGTATAACATCTTGTGAAACAATACTGATAGCCCAACACTATAAAGACACTTAAAGAAAACTTACATTTCTGATTCTTTCTTGTCTTTGTTCAACCCACTAAAGGCAAAGCCCTTTTCTCAGTAAAAATCAAAAGAGACAGTTCTAAATTACACAAATTACAGTTAGTTAATCTTTTTCTGAGTCAAGGCCAGGGCATTTTTCCAAGAGATGTATTGTGGATCTTTCACTAGAAACATATGACTGAATCAGTAAAGAAAAAAAAACAAACAAAAAAAAGCAGCTAAAAATAACTAGCTAATAGAAAACCCAAAGTGTGAACAAATCTCTTCTCACAACTTGCCTTTCACTTCAGGTGGGCTGAGCAGAAACCTATATACAAATGGATTAATACCATGATACAAATCATGCCAATGAAGGAAACGCCTCGTGAAAATCTGAGAACAAAAGTAGAAGGAGAATCTAGACCTATTTCCTCCCCATTGCAGAGCTGCAAAGTTAGACACTGCAGAAATCAAACTTGCAAATTGGAAGAAAATGCTAAAAGATCCTAACTGGTCTTCCTCATCCAACACAAATCTAAACAGTCATTAAACCCATACAATGAACTACTCAAGTACACAGTTTCCTGCACAGGTTGTTATGAAATGTTACCACTACCTGCAATGTGCAGTAATAAGTCTCAAATTAGTAAATGCAAGAACGATTTCTGCTGTACTTTGTAATTTAGTTGACATATTAAAAAAGTAAATGAGGGATCGCAGTACATGACCTGTGACGGAACTCCACTCAGGACAGCTCAGCAAGCACTTCCAGGCAGTTAAAAAACCAAAACAATACAAAAAAACCCTATGCCATAACCTGTAAGGTCTTCAGTGAGGCTCAACAAAATACAGAGCCCAGTTTCTAGATAAAATTGGACAGCTCTTCTACTCTAGTTTGTACAGCGCAGCTGTACTATTTTTAAGGTAGCCCATGCAATGTAAACACTGCATGGGATGTGAAAACATACCCACAAGAACACATACTTCATTCGACTCTCGGATCAAATCAGTAATATCCACTTTTGGATGGTCACTCTTTGTATCGCTGAGGCTGGAGCCCTGCTGCACAGCTGGAGGCAAAGGACTGTCTTTGTTAGTGACACTGTCAAAAAATCTGCACAAAGCAAACACACGAGAAATCAGTAGGAACCAGTTTATCACAACAGAACAATAACATTAGCAACTACTGAATAAAAAGTGTGCAGAGAATGGAAAATAGCAAAGAATATCAGCATGAGTAGCACAAATATGCTGTAATAGTAACAAAGATAAAAAAACATGGGAACCACCTATCCAGAGGAGGTTATAGAGCTTCTAGCCCTGGGATTTTTTAAAGACCCAGCTAGACAATACCATGGCTGATGTGATCTAAGTGCTAGCAGTAATCCTCTGTTGAATGGGAAGTTAGACTAGAGACTTGCCAAGGTCCCTTCCACTCAGCATTTCCCTGGTCTTCTAATCCATCTAGTAAGGTTGTAATACATAACTGGGAGAGAGGAAAAGAGGCTTGTTCTGAACTGTGACTGAGGCAGTCTTAATTCCCTCAGATGCACAAATCAAGACATGCCTGATCTGCACCTATTCATCATACCTACATAACCAACTTAAACAGACCCATTATGGAGGCTGGCCAAGTCCTGAGGAAGACATATCTGCAGACTGATGGCTTCCTTCTTCTTGAGAAGAGGCAAACTACTGTAATTATTTTTTAAATAGACCAGCATGCTGCAGGCTGGATTAACTGTGCAACAGAAGTATTACAGCCAGATAAAATGTTGAAAGCAAAAGTTCAAAAGGAGTTCATAATAAATCACCAAAATCTTGGGTGTCAAGTAGAAACAGCAGTTTTTTATTAATTATTGAATTAAATCAATTAATTAATGAATTTAAAATTTCATTACACTTCTAGATTTTAGATTTTAATATATTTAAACTGGGTGAATATACTCTTACTGTTAGTTTTTTTTAAGTGTTAAATATTTAAATGAGTACAGCTAGGTTTTACAATAAATACCAGGCTGCATGGTCTCTTATAATAAAAATTACATCTTCCTCATTAATTCTGTAGCTCTACGCTATTCAAACATGCAACACTTGAAAGTCTCACTAAAAGGAAATTCTTATTATCAGTTCTTAATAGTCATAACTTGGGGACTCCTACAGCACAGTCATTTTGTTGTTTTAGTACCCACAATACACAATCACAGCAACAACAGAATTTAGGTAGGTAGTGAAGCAAAAACTGCAAGCTTTGCTTGCAGTACATCAGTTTAAGATGCATTTTATGTTGCATATTTGAATTTATTCTTCAAATGCTAATATAGAACAAACATCTCGTCATGATTGTCCTCATTGCTTTATTTTTTTTGACTTATTTAATTTTAAGCCATGAGCAGTAGAGGAGCCAGGAGCCTTTTAAACTACAAGAACAGGATGTAGAATATGTTGTCAGTAAGTTAATGCCCAAACTGTTTGGAACAGTCTTAGTGTGCTCTAGATTACCCCATGATTAAGGAAAGCCACCTTCTATAAGTGATATAAATACTAGGCAAAACCCACACTGCTTTTACTTTAAAATACAAAAATTGGCAATGCTTTTAGAAGAACTTTATTGGAGAATGGGATTTTCAGAGGATCCAGGCACACTTTACAGCCACCCATTCCAGAATTTCAGCCTGAGATGAACACTTGATTCCTTTAAAGCCTTTGGAAGTCTTGATCAAACGTCTTCTCAGCTTCCCAGAATGACTTATCTATCTGTAATTATAGTAGCTGCTATGCAACCCCTGAGAATAACAGTTACACTGATACCTGTTGAGAACAGTGACTGCTTCTGCATCATCCTTACAAGTCAGCAACTTCTCCATGTTGTATTCCAGCACTGCGAGACCCAGCTGCAAGATTGCCTTTATTCCATCATAGAAGAAACAGTCCACCACATTGACTGCACTTTCAATAGGCAGCACGCTGATAAAAAGGGTAAGGAACCAGGAGAGAGAGACCGAGGAGAAAAAAGTCATGTCCGACATGTGGTCTGTCAACTGAGGCAGATGAACTCTGATGAGCTCCTCAAACACTGCCTGATCTACCAAGGCACCTGCAGGGAAAGGATAACAAAACCACCACCCAAATCTTAATACAGAGAAGCATACTTTTCTCAGAGCATCGGCCAGAAATAAAGCCCATGTCCTAATGCAACTTTGTCAAAAAAACAAAAACAGGCCTAGCTGCATGGAACACAGGCTTCATTCCCTGTGCTGGAAGCTATGCACTCTATGCATGGGTCTAGAGCCTTTCTGCAGGCTGTGAAGTGTGTTAGCAGTTTGGGGGTGTGTGGCTACTTCCAGTGATTCTCCTGTCAGCCAATACACCCTCTCTGCAATGAGAGAGAAACTTCACATCCAATTTTCCTCTAGCATATACACCTGCAAGTACTGAGTATGAGATCAAAGACTAAATCTGGACCTGGAGTAACTCTTTTTCCTTTATTTAAGCTGTCTAACTTTCAAAGAAATAGTATAAATTGCAGTTATAATTCCAAAAGAATAATGTAATAGTCTGACTACTTCCTGAGTAGTTATGCCTAGAGTAATGACAATATCTGAAAAACATATCCACTCCTACTTAAGGAGCCTTGGGACAGTCCACTTTCTACTGCAAGTACTGAAACAAATGCAACAGTTTCTCTCCACTGTTCTGTCTTCCACTCATTCCTTGCATTTGCTCTTAATGAATGATCATTTACATTCAATTCTAGATAGATAAAAAGACAGACGGATGTTACCAATGATTCGACGATTGAAATAATCGGGTAGCATCCTTTCACACACAGCAACCAAAAGCCAGAATGCTTCCTCCTCTTTAGCATACAGCAGAAGGACTGATGTCAAAATATTCATTGCCTGTAACATTTAAACAGAATGGAAGCATTTATGAGGAAAGATGGTGAAAACACAACTGTTGTAATTTTTTAAAATTTATATTTCTGAAAGCACTTTACAGCATGTTTTTAGAGTGCTGGGATAACCTACAGTTGTATCCAGTGTAAGACTTTTACCTCTATATTATAAAATACAGAGCACAGTATTCAAACTACTTAAAATATTTTTAAGTGCTAAAAATGTTGTAAGAACGCAAAGGCATATATGAAGTGGACATGACAGCATTTATCAATAAATTCAAATACAATGTAAAAACCCATGTTACACATGAAATAAGCAAAGTGAACTACTGAGCAGTGACTGATTTTATGAGGTGCCACTATACTGCCATCATGCGCTAATATTTAGACAACCAACACTAAGAGTCTCAAAACTGCTGTACCTGACAATATCCAATTTGGGGATTCCTGTATGCATAAGCTGTAAGAACTCTCCTGAGTGCAGAAATTCCTGTGTCACTTTGAAAAGCAGGATGCTCAGGTAAGGAGCGACGTAAATCTCGTTCAATTTCATCAGTAGCTAAAGTGCAGGTTCCTAAGGACTTTTCCACCAACTCAGTGTAATAACCAGGGTTGGACGCCATATCATTTACAGCACCTGCCAATACATTGTATTGCATAGTATTAGAGGACAACAGTCAAGTATCTACATGATTGTCTAATTTGTATAAAAATTTTTGGTGTCTACTGAGGTACCTCATGAATCTCCAGATGCTACTGCAGTACTGTATCAGACTAATTCTACTGAAATTAATGGACTTACTCTGAAATGAAAACAGAAAAGCAAACCAAAATAAGGCTTGGAGGAAATCTAAGTCACTTTCCATTATAAAGTTGATTTTTTAATTATTTTTTTTTTGCACTGGGGGCAAGGGAAGCATCTTTTCACCTATGATTTTGCCCAAGTTTTCTGGCAAACACGATACCTTTCCATATGTAGAGCTGGGAACAGATTAGAAAAAAACAGGCAAAGGACTGATATTTACCTAATTCATTCCATAACTATGTCAACACCTTCCAAGACAGAGAGATTAGTCTGGTAACAGAAGCACAAATGCCCATGTAAACACTCAAACAAAACTAGTAAAGATAAATCCATGTTCACATGTCCTCAAAGGAACTGCCATACAGTAGGCTGAATTATGAGTACAAAATGCATTTGTTACAATAAACAGATCTTCTGGAAGAGCAGAAAACTCTACCCAGGGGAACACAGTGAGTACAGCTAGTGGTAAAGGTCCTGGGTGGCTCCTCAAAATCTGCAGCTTGTTTTCTGAATCTGACACAGGCTTCCTGTATGACCCTGCTCAAGTCAGTGGCTGCTGCTTTTCCAAGTGTTTCAGTGAACAGAAACAGAAAGTGCAGAGGTCCTGTAAAGCAGTGTCTTAAATCCCTGGGCCCCCATTTCCTCAAGTTAAGTGCTCTGATACAGGTGTGTTCTACAGAAGAAAGTCACAAAAGCACACTCAGAGCTTTGGAAAGATCCCATGTGTGTAAGAAAGTCCACAATTCCTGTACATCTCGCTCTTTAAACCAAGCAACAGCACATAGCAAAGAGCTGCCAATAACTGGGGCCAAATTCCTTTTTGTGTGTGTGTGTGTGTCTGGTAATGCTGTCCTCTCAGAAAGCTTAAATCAAAATAACTGAAACACAGGCTCACAAACATACTTTTCTTCTTAGCAAGTAAAGAGGCTTTGCTGAAATTGATTGTCCCCTGGCACAGCATATTCTTATTGTTATTTTTCAGTTAAGCTTGATGTAAAAGAAGCAGATGCAGGTTTAGTTTGAAACAATGCAAAACAAAATAATAGACAAAACTGTAATTTTAAAGTGTCTTTCCTCAGAAAAATTTACATATATTGCCAAAGGTAAGAGCATTTTTTGTCAGACTATGTTCAGTCAGTAGAACATCCATGTAGAACATCCATACAGTAGAGTTCACAAAATGGATCGATTATACTTGCTACACAATACCTGAGAAGAGTAGCCAGAGCTCTCCTCTTAACGCCTCTGGTATCCCTCTTACAACAAGATCTCGAGTCTTCTTTGTTCGAAACATACTGACACCATGTCCCCGTTCAACAAAGAGGATGTTCCAGGACTGTTCTTTCATTTTTTCTTTCAACTATGAAAAGCAGAAGACAAGCATTAAAGTATACTGGAAGATTCTCCTCAGGTTTCAGAGAACAGGACCAAATTTTGCTCTAGTTATATACACATAAACTGGAAATGACAGCATTGGCATCCGTACTGATACATGAAATGAGTGCTGATGCAAATCAGAGCAAAATCTAACCTGTGCATAGTATCAGTTTGGCATACAATGCAATCTCCTACATGACCTACTATTCTTCAAAGTGTATTATTACAAGAATGTCTATACCAGATCAGACAAAAGGTAAAGAAATCTAATCCAGTATCCCGTCTGACAGAAACACGTGCCACAGGACAGCAAGGTCAAGCAAACACCTGCAAAATCCTCCTCCATCCTCCAGCAAATAGAAGCTCAGGCATCTCCTCAGCAGAGACAATCTCTCTGAATTTAACAACACACAGCATATTTTTCTGTGCAAATTGCTTTCTGAATTCAAACCTGCCACCTTCTAACTTCGCTTGAAGCTCCCTTGTTGCTGTATTAAGGCAGCCAACAATCACTCCCTTTCACCTTTTTCAAGCCACTTCTAAAATCAACTATTTCCTTACATCCCACTTGAGAATGATTCCAACCCATAAACAGCAATAACTGTATGCAGGCTGGGTTTTCATTTTCAGAGAATCATATAATGCTTTGGATTGGGACATTAAATACCTTGGACTGGGACATTAAAGCTCATCTAGTTCCACTCCCCTGCCATGGGCAGGGACACCTTCCACCAGCCCAGGTGGCTCCAAGCCCTGTCCAACCTGGCCTTGAACCCTGCCAGGGAGGGGGCAGCCACAGCTTCTCTGGGCACCCTGTGCCAGGGCCTCACCACCCTCAGAGGGAAGAATTTCTTCCTTATATCTAATCTAAATCTGCCCTCTTTCAGTTTAAAACTGTTGCCCCTCATCCCATCCCTACACACCCTGACCAAGAGTCCCTCCCCAGCCTTCCTGTAGCCCCTTTAAGCCCTGGGAGGCCACTATAGGGTCTCCCCAGAGCCTTCTCTTCTCCAGGCTGAACACCCCCAACTCTCTCAGCCTGTTATTATAAAATACAAATATGTTTTCTTTTTAGCAAGTAAAGAGGCTTTGC
Source organism: Athene cunicularia (assembly GCF_003259725.1). Lineage (NCBI taxonomy): Eukaryota > Metazoa > Chordata > Aves > Strigiformes > Strigidae > Athene > Athene cunicularia. The sequence continues at coordinate 4,459,029 of NW_020799100.1, forward strand.
TGAAACTGATTGTCCCCTGAAACAGCATGTATTCTATCATGATTTTAAACGGTCATCACCATCTACTTGTTATGTTTTATTGTTCACTATTCAGCTAAACTTTTCTTTTTTTTTTTTTTTAAATCAATAGGTAGACAGCCCCATTTCTTACCTCTGGACTGAACCATCTGCACTGGCATCACATCAACAAAACCGCATAATTATCAAAGGACCACAAAGTACTAGAGATTTAAAGGGAGTGAATGAACAGTGATAAAGCAGCAAGACAGCTAACCAGTGCAAGGTGCAACTGTGTGGACAAATTGTGCCATCACAGTTCTCCTGAGTCATGCCAAAAATGCACTGCCAGCATAATGGATAAGAAAATTCAACAATTTATACAATTCCTATGGCAAAAAAATGAGAGGTACATTAAAACTCCCTCTTGGAAACAGCTGAAAAAGAATCTTGCATGTAAATACACACACACACACATATATATATATATAGATAGATATATATATATATATATAGATATATATATGTATGATACATACATACAAACAAATCTGCTTGTTGTAACTTGAGCCAATTTTCAAATGTCCTATTTTTGTTGCTGCTTTGTGATATACAGCATAATGTTTCCTTGGTAAAGAGTAAATCAATAGAAGGAGGGTGAAAAGAAGGTTTAGATTGCTTATGTATGGTGGCAGGTTTCTCTGTGCTAATTTGAGAGCTCTAACAAACAATGAGAAAAAGTACTTGGCCATGATGGTGAAATGAAATCAAGCAATGATTATTTGCAAAGGCAACTCACTGTCACAGACACATGTTTAATTACTCTGATAAATTAACATATTTCGATCCCAACATGTCTATGAACTGCTCTTTGTAACAGCAATAAAAATGTACTAACTCTAAATAATATCCCACAGAAATTCAACGGGCATAATGAGTTGCTTCCTTTTTTTGATTCATCATGCTTTGTTGCATTATATCAGTTGACAGATTTGGAACAGGATGCCTAAAAACGGTGGAAAGCACACAGAGGGATGACGTGACATCAGTGTCCTTATTCTCCCACAGTTTCTCAATCTTTCCTCAGTTTATTTACATAAGCTCCAAACAGGACTAGGAGAGAATCAATAATCAGGAAAATCTGCAGGAGAATGAAGCTGGATTAAGGAGGGGAACTAATAGCTTAAAACACTTATGCCTGTATAAATTTTAGATTTCATCAAGTATTTAGCAATCAGATAGAATGTTTTTACAAACTAGCATTTTCTGTCAACACAGAAGATAAAGAGTGTATGCTTATGCACTTCAGTAGGACCAGCCACGTAAGTAAAACCTGCTTCACAAAATGGAAACTGGCAAAAATTTCCTATTCAGACAAAATTGAAGTTACAGGCATTCTGCCTTCAGAGTAGGCGGTGGAGATATTGGAAACAGTGAGATAGATTCTTTGTAAAGTACAAGGTTACTAATAAACTATTGAGTATGAACCTAAAATGCAATTCTCTGAAGCAAAGCAACTGATGATCAGGCACTCCAACTCAACCAGGCTCCAGGGCTAAGAGAGGGTGAACATTGCTGCTACATTTTCTGTACACGCAGCAGTAAGATTTAACATTGTTAAAGCAACTAAAGGGGCCTAAAGGAAAAGCAGATTTTGTTCACTTTCGTTCAACATACCATAAAAAGCAGAACTTAAAATTCTGGATTCCCTTTTCTCCTGAACAAAGGGTGTTTATTTTCTGATAGTTCTAATATCAAACTTCATATCTTAATTTACTCAGTTCTGCTGAAAAACTTAAATTTAAATAAAACCTTTCTGTCTTCTTGCACATGCTATGGAGAAGCAAAAATAGGATGTCCTACCACAAAAACAATAAACGTTGTCCAGCGCATAACTTTGTTAGACAGAAGTGCAAAAGAATGAAGCAAAGAAGAAATGAAGTCAATTTCTTGATAACATTCTCCTTGCCACCAAAGAGTTTGTAGTGACTTTGTATCTTGACAATTCAGATAGTGAAACACATTCAACTATCACAAAACAAACATCCAACTCTTCCCTGAGGAGTGGAAGAGCAGGGGGTATTAGTTCCACGAAGATAAGGCATATCATTATTAAACAAGATAAGCAGAAAATTGAATGGAGCTACGAAGAAGCACCCTGTGGAGTCCAAATACAGAAAATGCAGATGAAAGAAGACTGGCAAAGCCCTAGAGGAAATCAGCAGCCTTGCTGGAATACATTTTGAATATACTTCAGTCCTTCCCAATTAAATTCCAAAAACTGTTAGCCATTCTATCCCTTACCATTTTAGAGTCTAGATTCTCAGCATCCTGAGGATGGTAGACAGTCATTAGGGCTTCTGTACCGACAGTTTTGCTGTTATCTCTCTGACCCATCTTTGATGGTCCCACATCAAAATCCTTTGGACTCTCAGAGGTAGAACTAGCTGCAACCTTGAAAAAAAATTTAACAGTGGTAGTTATAAATGCCAAACAATCCTTCAAGAAGCACCACTGATACCAGAAACTGTTTGCTTCTAGAGCATGATTATTTATTATATTGTTACAGGTACCAGATACAGACTTCCAAAACAAATTAAAAACAGCAATCCCTGCTCTGCACAGTTGGGCTTTCACGGGGCTGCACTTGAAAAAAATTAAATCTATCTCTACAGCCAAAAACTTAATTATGCAAGGACAAATATTCATAATGAGAACTGTAACAGACAGGGAGGCCTGACCATCCGTCACCACTGAATTCTTAAGAAAAACATTCATTTAAACAGAGCCATATACTGAACTACTGAACTACAGAGAAATGCCAAGAGCATCTAAAAACCAGCATTAGAACCTGGATTGTTTTTCAAAACCTGATGGAAAACAAAGTAAAAGAACCCAAACAAGAATGCATTCACAGTAGCACCATTGTTTAAGACATTCTCTTTCATATAGGCACAGAGTTATTTATTTTTCTACACCTTAAAACCAGAGGGACATGACTTAGCCTGGTATGCCAAAATAATGCAGATATAACCTAATAAGGTAATATAAAAGGTAACACCTCTGAGCAGCAGACCATAACACTCAGGTCTCCCAAGGCTGTGCTGTACCTTATCAGCTGAGCATTTCTGCTAATATCAAACTATCTTGCTTTTATTTCTCATTTTTGCTTTTTAACACTTAAGAATCAAAATCTCAAGGTAGAGAATTTGTTGATATAATAATTATTGTCTACCAAAAGGCATTTATTTGTACGCTTCTCCACTCTTACAACTGTCACTTTAGAGGCTACTCCAGCTGATTCTAAATGTTTTTCAGGGGAAAATCTTCACAGAAAAGATACAGCAACTATAATAAGCAGTGAGTGCTTGTTAGGCCTGTTTTGTCATTGCTTTCTTATTTCTCATGCATGAAACTACACATACGGACTTCTTCACATCTAAAAACCACCTTATAAACATTCCATCAACTTCCCAAGTCAAAAAGTCAGCTGGCAAAAATCAAACACAGCTACACGTAATTTTACATCACACTGGTAGACTTTTGTTTTAATGTGAAAGGTCTGAGGGAGAGAGATGGGAACGTGATTTTTTTTAAAGCAAATAAAAGTAGATTTAGACAACTTGAAATCTAGAGGTACAGCAGACATTGTTACCCATCTTGTATCCAGGTTCAGGCTTAAATATAAATGTATTGCATTACACAGCAAAACACTGACAATGATACATAAATTCTTAGTAAGACTACACAACCTTATTCCTAGGAACAGATACTAAGAAATTAGAATTAGCAGAGCAATTACCTCAGTACTGACGTGTTGTGGACTTGAAGTTGCATTGCATTTCATTCTGAGCTTTGCCACAAGCTGTTCGAAATCCCTGACCTCTGTGAAACGAAAAGCTGTTTTGCCTTTGGTACTAATGCTGACTCCTCTGTTGGCTGGATCTGCCTTGTCCACCCCGATGACCTACAGGAGCAAGGATACAGAAATTAGGCAACAAATTTCACTAGCTTATTTCTGAAAGAGAAAACCTGTTAAAAACAGCTTTTAGCAGGTTCACCTGCTAAAAGTAGGTGAAACATTAGCATAAAGCACCACACAAGCAGAATCAGTAACACAAGTAACAAACTCCCTACTCTTAAAGCTCAGTGGTCTGGACCTATTTTAGCACAAGGTAATAAGTATTATGCAACAGATTTTCAACAGAGTACCAAAAATCTCTGAAAAGGTTTTCCCAGCTGCGGGCACTGAGCTTATTTGAAAATCTTGCCACCTCCTACCTGCCGAAGCTGTTACTTTTTTTTCTTACCATCTGAAAGCAGACACAACATGGCCTTTGAAAATAATCAAATGAAACAAGTTTCACAAGAATGAATTTCCACTGAGAATATCCTTTCAAAGACAGCTGTCATATCACATGGCAGAGCTGGAGCTGATTTTAATTGCCATGATGGAACAGTTACAGATTAGAGAAGTTAATAATGCACTTTAATAATGCACAACAGAAGTGAGACAATCATGAATAGCTAGACCGACTGCCATTGCTGATGCTTTTACACTGTTATAGGTGAAGAATGAAAGACCACTTAACTATGCAGTACTGTAGAACAAATAGTGAGGGCTTGACAACCCACAAGAATATATTTAGAGTCAGCTCCTTTAAACAGCCTCTTCTTGTTTTTCACAGGTTGCGCAAGTATCTATTGTTTGCAGGACTATTTATAGAGGATCATATAAAATGCTTTACCTGGGTGGGGAACACCGAGTGTATTGTTGAAATTATGTCCGCTCACCCCCCTCTGACAGGTGTCTTATGTCAGGCAGTACGTACACAGGATACACAGAGCAATTACAGAACCTGGTTAACTTTGAGGCTGTTGTAAAATATGTCTAGGTGCTGACAAAAAGCTTTTATCACTGGAAGACTAAAATGTGGCAATGTCCCGGATCACAGGAAGTCAAGAGAGGGATGGAGAAGGGTTTATATTATCAGAAGTTATTCCACAGTCTAGCTATAGTACTCTATAGAAATATGAATGCTGTGTCCTTTGCAATACAGTCCCTATTCAGTGTGTTGAGACTATCAGCTGTAACGGCATCGATACTTTTTCACTGATGACCGTCAATGGAATTTCCTGACTTTTGAACAGACAGCACTGCTCAACTGCTGCAAAAAGAATTGCACTACTGAGATAAGAAAGAAACACTGCAGAGCGATTACTAATCTTCAAGATCCTCTACACTCTCCAATTCTTTACTTTTTATCTTGAGAATCTGTCATTAACTCAACTTCAAGAATTAAGCATTTCATTTTAAAAAAGTATTAAAAAATTTGTATTCTGCACCCAGCTACAGAAAACAGAGCAAAAAGAAAAGGGAAAGAGGATACAGGGAACAAAGCTGAAACGTGAAAGCAGTTCTATAAACCCACAAACAGAATTCCTACATGTGGTATCCAAGGTAAGGGGAAATACATAACATCGTGTAAAGTAAGCAGATTCTAATGAAAATTTGCTAAACTGGCATTTAACTACACAAGGGCAAAACTTCTAGTATAACTGGCTCTGTCTTGCAGTTTGCATTACCTCTCTTAATGGAATGATTACACTGCACAGGCTGCCATCCTGGCTAGCAAAGCAGATGTAGTTTTCTGAAATGCACATTTTTCCATGGGTGTTGTAATGACTGAAAGGAACCCATAAGAAGCATTCATGAACTTCCTTCAAGGTCTCTTCTTTGGGTAGCCTGAAGAATGCACTAAACTGTTCACTGTGGGCATGGCTCTCCAGGCCTCTAGGTTAAAAACAAAACAAAAAACGGGGTAGGAGAGACAAAAGAAAAATAAAGTAAGTTTACAATGCCTTTACAAATACCAAAATTAAAAATACCTTGGGAAAAGACCGTAAATCATCACGCTCTCCCATAATCCATGGGGTCGATCTGGAGGGTTCTATGGTTTGCTTGAAGAGGCCACAAAGGGCAGGACCACACCTATCTATATATACCCACTTAACAAAATACTTGAATACTTCATTAAACAGGAATAGATTCAAGCATGTTCTTACACAGTGAAGCACTTTGCCAAATCAAGGCCTAAAGGTAGTGCAGAAGAACATACTAATAGCCTGATCTATTCTGTTACCGCACCCATCAGAATAGTCTGCTTAAACCTAGAACAAGTTTTTGCTTGACAGAGGGTTAATTAGCTAGAAATGTAGCACATGTTGTAAACATCTGCCAGGGGCTAATTCTTCACAGGTAACTGCAACCAGAAACAACGTTTTGGTTGTAAAGCAACATCCCTCCAGCACTGTTACCAAACTGAGGTATCCATCAGCCAGGAAATACAACTTAAACCAGGTTTTACTGTCAGCGTACTATGAAACTAAATAGATTTTTTTTTTCTTAAATCACAGGTACATGGAGCTTTAAGTAGGAACAATTATCAGAAAAATGCTTTATCCTAATTTCTGATTTGCAGACAAAGAATTAGTCCCTTTATGTGAATTCAAACTACCTAACTACACACTTGCTTTTTCTGGTTACTTTTCAACAGTAAATAGCTGAGGTCCACATATCAAAACCTGAACATTTGAGCGAGGATTTGGACAGTGCCCTGAAGAAAAGGTGACATTTGCTTCAACAGAAACCAGAACTGAAGAGAAACTAGAAAATTACAGGAAATAATCACACACATTCCTTGAGAAAGAAGGACTCCAACCATCAGGTTACTAACGTACACAACTTTTCTACTGCCTAAAATACTGCCATAAATAAGGAAAGCCATGCACTCATCTGCAACTCATTGATTTTATCACCCACCTTCAGTGGCAGAAAAGCCAGGCAGTTATTATTTACATGTTTATTAAATGATTTATTCTCCACCTTCTCCTTCCTCATCAGTCTCTCTAGAGACACTGCAACTTTATTCTTAATTTTCTAATCCTAAATGCTGCTAGAATGCTGTTTAAAAATTCAAACCTATAGTTGAAGACCTGCTCTGAAGATGTGATCACTTCCTGCCTTCATGTAGACTTCTGATACTGCAAAGTAACAACAAATTACAATGCCTCACATTGTTTCAAACCCAAATTTTAATGAGACACTTGTTTAAGGGAACACCAGCTTTGCTGACATCTACTTATCTCCTTCAGACAAGGACTTTCTTCCCCTTTGCCTAAAAAAGTCTGTCTCTGGGCCCAGAGCAGATAGACCCTAAGTAATACATTACCTCTTGGTGATCTGCAGGGGGTCATGAAGGACTAGATCATTTTCAAATGTCTCTTTGTCAAAAAGTCTTCTAACAGCATAGTTCGCCAGCTGCTCCATGAGAAGGAACGTTTCACTGATGTGTAAAAACATGGAAAAATAGTGATCTTCCCCATGGGAGCACACATGAATATTCTCTGTCAGAATCACATTGGAAGTCTTCTCAAGTTTTGATATTTCATCCCAGGAGATAATAAGTTTTACTGAAAATACAAATATAAGCAGATGTGAGTAACTTCTTGTTAGCTGCTACCCTCATATTAAAAAAGAATAGTAGTCAACAGCACCAATAAAAGATAATTAAGCAATACAGTTAAATGATAAACACTTGGAAAGGGCTACAAACTCACACACATAAAAAAATACTACCTCACAATTCCTATAAATAATTCCATTAGAAAAAGTTTTATAGAAAGAAAAACATTAAAGACACACCCTGTATGAAAATACAAACTTACATCACCTTTCCTTCGCTGTCATGTGAAACTGCAAATTGCAAACACCATCATATAAGCTACCCTACTTCAAGAGTTTACCAATAGGGCATCTTGAAGTAAATTGATCATTTAGAGGAACCATGCCCATTAGGTATGACATTTCCCAATACAAATGAAAATCAGATCAGAAAAGATCCTACTTTCTTTAAGTTTTCTAGTTTTCAGATAAATACAGTTACAGCTCACACTCTTAGAGGCGTTTGGACAATTCAAACACATGCAAATGTTACACAGGAAAAAAAAAAAAAAGACCTGTGCAATTATCACCAGTACATAGTGCACCCATGTGAAATATTAAGTCTGTGTGTGAAGAAATAACTGCAATCCTCACAGACTGAATTAACATGCAGCATGAACTTAAGATGACAGACAACTTTCAGTTACAGTCAACTGCAAGAGGTCTGCCTTCTCGCTGAAGCTTATGTAGAGGAAGAAAACTATGGACATTGTGCAGCAAGTTACACAAATGTATTCATTTCCATAAGGTATTTTATGTTTGCAGTTTTTTCTATCCTACGTTGACATCTGACACATGGTAAAATAACTCCATTAAGACACAGGAAAAATTCTTCCAAGTCTGAAAAATATGTAGTAAAATGCGAATGGACTAGGCTTAGTATTGAAGCTTACTTACTTTCTGCTCCCAGCAAAAATGAGTAAAAGCTAAGGAAGTTGGTACTAAGATAAAGCCACCCTTGACAGGGCACTCTGCCCTTCCAATAACTGCATGAGTAATAGGTAACCAACTTCTCCTGCTCTGGTAACCCAAAACACTTTTCAAACTTCATAAGACCTTCACGAAACTTCTCGGGATCTTCTTCTTTTACAAAAGAACCTTTTCCTTCTTCAGCAATCAAACCCTAAAACAAAAGAACCAGTTACTTTACATATGCATCCACATGGGTGGGTGTCATATATGCACCTGAATATGTACAGTGCAGCACTCTCCTAAAAGGACAGTAAGTTTCACAGGAATAACAGTCTTGAGGATCAAAACACAGGTCACAAATCAAATGTGCTATTTGAGACTCATCCACCAAGTCTCCCACACAACTCAGGCAAGACCCACATTCCCAGATCTCCTCTTCTGAAATAAATACATTTTCCTCACTTAATTACAAGAATTCCTGGGCTAAATATTTAGCATATATGAAGTGAACTGTTGCACCTTCACACTTCCCAGGCATTATTAAAATTATTGTGAAATAATTTATCAGCAGTTTTAGACCACTATCTAAAGATCACTATCTGGTGTGTCATTTAGCAAGAAGAGTTTATGTCAAACAACTTTACATAATTGTGAGGCAGATAAACAGGAACATTAAATTGTGTGGAAGTTAACAGCCACATACTACTCAAACAGAAGTATGTAGCATTATGGATCTGTCCTTTGATATTCTAAAGAGGACATATTATTTGTGAACCTTTATAAAAAACAAAAATACAAAAATACTTAGCCTTTTCTAATTATGTCCTGTGTCTGTTACTTACTCTTATCTTTCCCTGGACAAAGCTTGTAATATCTTCATTTGAATCAAATACTGATAAAGTCTTCATAACATTGTGTTCTAACCAGTCCCAGTGCTCTGTTATTTCTTCTCTGCTGGATCCTGATTGAAAGAGAAAGTTAATATTATTTAAAATTAGGACAGACTTTAATCATTTCACTAAAAATGTTAACCAAGAGAACACCTAGCAAATTCCCAATTCACAGAGTAATTTAGATACACAAGTCCAAATCACAAGTCTCAAATTTATCATCCAACTCTTGTGTACACTAAAAATGTATTTGGCGCACATTAAAAGCGTGCCCTGCTGTGTTTTTATCTTTCAAGCCCTTTATGCAGCTATATTTCTAGCCTTTTCATCCAGAAGCATCTCAACTTTGTCAACATTGTGTGGCTCAGTGCTGAAGCCCAACTTGGACTGACAGCTCCTTCAGCTCAGCAGTACCTCCCCCAACACAGATGGCAGAGCATCACTGGACAATCCCAGTCTAAAAGTCCAGAAGATGGGAAATGTGAGATCAAATTGAGACTAAGAAAATGAAATCTGAGCTTCTGATATCCTCAGCTTCAATCACTGGCCCACAACAGTTTCCAGAGCAGAACTCCAAGAGTTAGACCTGCTGTGCAAAACCCCTTCTAACAAGGGTGAGGATGTAAAGATTACATCACTGTAACCAGGAAGGTAGCAAAGATTTCTCTTTGGATACTTGAAACAACCATTTATGCTGCTTCCAACAATCAGTTGCTGCTTGTGCTCAGTATAAGTCATGGTTTCATCTCATTCTCTATCAAGTCATATTTGAACTATGCTTCTAACCACACTAAAGTTTAGGCAACCATCATTCAGGAAACAATGTTATCCTACCTACAATAAAGTTCTGTTTATTTAATTCCAAACAACACTTTTTTTTTTTCATGCACTTGCAGGCTTCTACAGGAGGACAGAAGCAGAGCTGCACCCCATAGGGAAAACATATATCAGAACTAACTCCTGACGCAAGAAAAAAAGGTTCACCAATTCATACAAGCTGAACGATTCTTGAAACAACATTTGGCACCACCAGAATTCGTATTTTTTTATTCTGGACCCTCTGGGACTCAAACACATGGGAATAAGGACATTACATATTCATTACATATGTGCAAGAGGAGTAATTTAAAAAAACTGTCATCAGTAACCAAGTAACCAGAAACCATAGAGCCAAGATAAAATTCAATGTTCCAAAAATATAAATACTGCATTTTCAAACATGTTAGAGAGAAGACAACCTTGTTACTTTACTTACTTTACACTGCTTTTTAATATAGGTTTCAGACAGCTATCACCTATTATATGGTAAATGTCACTGCAACTTTATAGCAAAGAAAAATCTATCGCACCTGAACTTTCCAGAAATACATTTAGATTAATGTTTTACTTCAAAGCCAAAGGAACACTCTTACTTACTAGCTACTTTTATAACTAGAGAAATGTGGTAGGCCAACTTCAAAATTCTTATGATAATTCATCTTATTCTTTTCACATACTCAATTACAAATTATGCAAGTGGTAATAGGTAATGAGCAGAGATGACAACTAGTGAAACAACAGTAGAGGTCCAACAAATTCAATACCGGGCCAGTTCTTTAAAGACAGGTGGCTCCCCACCAGATGGCAGGAGACAGGGAGAGGTAAAGAAAGAACTTACACAGGTTTGAATAAAGAGATTCTAGAATATAAATTAATTGGCAATTTCATCCTCCGCAGGAATGCGCACAAATAAAATCAGTCAGTGTAATCACATACTACCAATACCCCTAAGCAAGAACACACCTTGAACGATTTCTTTTTTCTCAAATTACTTTGCAAACACTAATTAAACAACTTACAATCGACCCCACAGAATTAGTTAAAGTTGCCTTGGGAATGAATAGAAATTGTTCTAAAAATGGTTAAATAGTTAGACTGCACCACACAGGGTGGATTTGCAGCAACACTTCAAAAAATTATATGAAGAGTAATTAACATAGCAATTAAATTACAAACTAATTATTTTTCACAGACTAAAAGTGTAGACCAATTATTTGAGTCACAGTGTGAATCAGAGGCACAGATGTAACACAGTAAAGATTAAACTTTTTAATAAATATTAAATGATTTAGGAGCACTGTTTTAGAACCTTAATATGTAATAGCAGGAACAAAATGCAGTCTCTTCAATTTCTTCATTTCACAGAAGGAACAATCTGTTTTCTAATACAACGTACAACTATATTATGTGGCCTTTTGTTGTAATGTATACTTTATGTATATAAATGCAACACAGAACTGATATAAATTCAGTCCTAAGGCAAAGATTATCCTTATGTTTTCCCAAGGGCTGACCTGTTGGCATTAGAATTCCCCAGACTGTACTTCCAACATACTTATCAAAGTATCTTTTTGATAGCCTGTCACCATCAGTTCTAACTTCTTCAGTAGGAGTCCTAAAATTTTATTTACTACCAATTTACAAGCTGTTCAAATTCTATCAACTTTATAAGGCTGCCTGTTCAAACTGGCATGTCAAGAATTACATTTAATCATTACTAAAGGGTTCCAGCACTGACTACTGCCCTTCAAATAAGTCCTTGCAGAACGTGAACAGGAGCAGATTAGTATTACATCATGAAATGTGCAAACTATTAACTAAACAGCAAGAGGCACCATTTTTTATTTAAGGTGAAGCAATGACGAATCATAATAAAGCAATAATAGCAAAATCCAATGTAACAACAGCATAGTACTTGCCAGTGGAATTACTCATGCATGTGTTTGCAGAATGATAGATTGCCTGCAAAGCTCATCTTTTACCACAGAAAGCTAAAAGGAAGGCCTAGAGCCCAGAGAAGTCTAATAGAGACTTGTTTCGTTCATGGACACTACTAATTAAAAAAAATTAAAGCATGGAAAAATAAACTAAAATATATGGTTCTTTTTCACTGTAATTATAGATGTTTACAGAGTTTTCAATAAGCCTGAGAAATAGATTGATTCCACAACAGTGACTTTTTAGCATTAGACCACATGACAATATTAATTCATTTTAATATAACGAGAAGACCATGCCTCATAAGAAAAAACAATGATTCATCTAAAGAATAAAAGCATCCTCTCAACTTTTGGAATACAGGTCTCTTCGGATACCCAGTGGTTAAGCAGTCTGTATAAAGGAATCTTTATTTTCAGAAGCTGCAAAACTTAAAATAATAATAAAAAAAAAACCAACCAAAAACCAAACAAAAAAAACAGAACACAAAAAATAAACCCATGCACACTATCAAAAAGCATGCTCTCAGAAAAATCACATACTCCACTCTCAAGGTCAATTTTCTTTTCCATTCCTACTGATTAGCAACATAACATGAGAATGAACTTCTTACAGGATGAAAACAACAGATATGAGGAAGAATTCAGCTCTGACCATGACTAGAAACCCAGCTCACTTTAACAAGTAAAGATAAAGTAGAAAAACAATTAGGATAAACAGCTCCTGTTATTCCTACCTACAGCACACTTGGTACTGCCACAGGTCAATTTATCCCTGTCATTCTGAACTGTACCAAGTTAATTTGCAGCTTACCGAATAAAAGATTTTGCCTCTGGTAATCTAAGAGAGCACTTTAGTACTTAGATGGACTACTGCAGAAAGCAAGTAATCTGAAGTTGTAATATGAAGAGTCCATAGATATATCCACACACTACTGTCAATCACAGGTTTGCAAATAATTTTAAACCAGTTAGAGGTCACAGGAATGAATAATGATGTGAAAGGATTAACCCAAAAATGGATCTTGTGCTTTGTACCCTCATTTTTCACTTTATAAACTCCATTAGCTTCTAAATCATAGTACATACCGCATGCAATGGACCAGTAGACTTGAGAGTCTGGTGTCTGATGCAGGATGCGAAATGGGGCAACTTTTGATGTAGAATCCAACACCGCATCTAATGTTCCCACAAGAAGACCTGTTGCGTTTAAGAAAATGTAGACAGCATAGTGAAACTAAGGTTCTGAAATGTACACTCACTTCTGATTCCTATTGAATAAGAATCCTACCCAAGTAAGGATTAATGAACTCAGAAGCACAAATAAGTAAAGCAAGAAGTGCTCCCAGAAGAAACTCTTTGGGAGGTGATGATATTTTGATCCAGTAAAAGCCATTATAAGCACAAAATTAGGGTAAAGGAGTTTTTTGAGATGACCCCTTGAAAACAACAGCCATGTAGTATGGTAAACCAGAGGACAACCTGAAACATAACATGGTAGCTCCTAGCCTTCAATGTGCACAAGCAGTAACTGAACTACCTCTTACTCAGTCACTGTTGTTCCATTTTCCAGTCACAGGAAACAGCTCTTAGGATACAGTAATTCCATTATGTCTGATTTTTATGAAAATCCCACCATTTTTACATGAGAACACCATATCACATTTCCTGTACATATAAAAGTTTTGCTGCTCATACCACACTATAGCTAGAAAACGCCTGCTCTTCTTCATAAACAGCCTATCAGATGACTCCTACATCAAGTGTGGAACACTAATATTTCATCCTACCATCACATGCATAAGTTTATTACATAAAGTGCATTATTCCCATATAGATTATACAGCCCAGATACAATGGCCATGTCACCTCCTTGTCAATAGATATTGAATTAGCTCCTATTAAACCGAGTTCAGATCAAAATATACTAATTTAATTAATGAGACATACTTTATCTCTCCATAACTGGGAGCAAAAAGTTTCCTGAGAAAATTAGTACACATTTTATCTTGGCTGCCAAAATCATTCTTTCTGCACAGGAATAAAAATAATTAGCCCATACTGGGCTGTACTGGGTCTGGCTGAACTGGAATTGGCTTTCCCCTATAGCAGCCCTCACGGTGCTGTGGTTTATGCTGGGAGCTGGCAGGGTGTTGATAGCACCCTGGTGTTGTGGCTACTGCTGAGCAGTGCTTACACAGCACCAAGGCTCTTTCTGATATTTCTCCTAGCGGGATGGGGTGGGCAAGATCTTGGGAGGGGACACAGCCAGGACAGCTGACGCAAACCGACCGAAGGGATATTACATACCATATGACGTCTGCTCAGTATAAAGCTGGGAGAAAGGAGGAAGGGGGTGGGGTCACCCTTGGTCCTCCAAGGCAACCACTACGCGTATTGGAGCCCTGCTTCCTGAGAAGGCCTGACATCGCCTGTCCATGGGAAGTAGAAACTAAATCTGTTTGCTTTTGCTGCTGCGTGCGGACTTTTGCTTCGCTTTGCTTATATTAAAACTGCTTTTGTTTCACCCACAAGGGTTAGTTTATCTTCTTTCCCCTCTTTACCCTATTGAGAAAACAAGGGAAAAGTGGGGGTGGTGGGGGTGTGGAAGTGATAGAGCGACTTGGTGGATACCTGGCATTTAGCCAGAGTCAAACCATCACAGTCTTAAAAGTTCCTTTCAAATCTAAGAATTGGGGAATTCTAAAAGAAGAAAAATTCATACAGAAAAGATAAAAGCTTTTGGATTCTGATGCATGAGGAAAACTTTTTCTTCTTGCTACAACAGAAACAAAAATACTAGCAATAGTACCTCATGCTTCCTTCCTGTATACTTACCATCTTCCTAGCGTGGCCACATAAACAGAAAGTTCAACTAAAGCAAAGCTACCAAAGCAATCACACAGAGCTTTTACTATCCTACAGAAAGAGCTGCAAAATAAGAGCAGAGATTACCCCCAAAAATATGAAAGATGAAATTGGCCAAAGAGATGTTGTAAAGTCTGCTCCACAAACCCCCTGAGATCATGGCTGCAGGGCATTCCCCAAAATATTCCATTAGGCTAGAGAGCTTGTATGTAAAGTTAATATATCACTTATGGTACCTCTAAGTACCCTTCCATGGGTAACAGAAAATTATCTTTTTATTCAGGCTTTTAATATTACATAGAAGCATTAGATCTAGGTCATTTCAAACGCATCCCTCAAAAGTTACTTCAGAATTTTTAGGTTGGCTTCTGGAACTTCTTGCTCCACTTTCTTTCCATTAACCCCCTCTCCAATTCTGAAAAATAACAGTTGTGAGAGAATACAAGAAAGCAAAGTAAGACAAAACCGAGAAGTTTAGACAATCATCCTCAGAGTACAGTTTTCCTAAGGATACACTTTCAGCATAGAGCCTGTCTGACTACCTTAATGTGGCTATCCAAGTTTCAGAATGCTTTTGCCTCTCTTCTTCTTCAAAAAAGAAGTGAATAATAATGAAAAACACAAAAAACCCTCAAAGACCAGAACATTACATCCATCAAAAATACTATATTGTCTTGTCTGTGATTCATAGACTGTAAATTACTGTTGGAAAGTAGAATTTTTTTGTAGTTTCTAACTGAAGTCAGCCATTCAATAGGTAACGTTTATGTCTGTTTAAAGAGCTTTGGCTTACTGAATGAGTCATAACACTGAGCTCATCTCAAAGTTGGCTTTGCTTCAGCAAACATTTTATTTCATTCACAATTCTCATATCATTTTCTGTTATGATATACAGTACAAGGACATTAGTCACTATTTGTAAGGTTGATGCAACTGCTCAGCTTGAGAGGATGATTATAACAGCGCACTAGAACGCAGCACTCTGCAAAATGCCACAACAGTTTCCATCTGCTTGGAAGGTCATTAGATTTTAGACACAGTAAACTGCGTCAGGTTAGTATCAGTCACTTCAACAGTTCCACTAGTCAGTGCTGCTTAATCCAGAAATGTGATACAGACTACAGGTTTGTGCTTAAGCTGACAAATACTCCATACACTATGAATTAATTTCACAGCTATGGTGACTGGCATAATTGCGAGGAATTAGTCTCACCTTCTTACACTAGTCCTGGAAGTGCTCTATGAGCTGTGAATTTTTTGAGTACTGTATTATCAGTCAGCGTGTCCATAACTAGAAGTTGTTGGGTGCTCCTCAGCAAGCACTCCCTTTTATTGCTATTTCCCAGTGGGAAATCAAGAATCATTTTCAACCAGGCCAGTAAGACTACTAAACAGTTTGCTGGCACTCTGCTAGCTCCATTCACACAAGCCTGCTGAAGAATGAATCACTTTCCAGGGTTGCAAAGATTTAAAATTCACCTGTATAATGACAAGGATAATAATTGTAAAATAAAGGAGTAGGTAATAAAAGAATCAGTAACTGCTCAGCCCAGACACTAGCATTATCTCCATAAGGGAGGCAAGGGGAAAGAGCAGCTCGGGCCATATTTACCAATCCCTCACTGATGAAATGCAGTACATGTTGCTCTCAAACAACCAATTTTAGGGACAGCCTACAGAAGGTCATCTACTCTCATCTCTGCTCAAAGCTAGGCCCCACAGTTTCTACTGGGGATTCCACCTAAACCATCCTCTTGCCTCACTCAGGGAATGACTTCAGCTGTAGATACAGAAGGTGATACACATTTACACAGAGAAAGAGCTCAGCTTTTAGAAAATATTTTCAGCTTCACAGATACTTGAATAAAACTACTGGGAAATACCCCAGATACTTAAATAAATAAGGTTAAATATCCTAGAAAACAAAATAAAGGGCAAGGAATCTTGAATAGCTTTGAAATAAGGATTTATTCTTCCCAAGTCTCTAAAACACTTGGTTAGCAAAAGATCAACATTAGCTGCACTGGCATGCACCAATACATTTCAGCAATGAATTTTGCTCTCAGTTGTACCAATTTATGCAATAAAGCCAATATGTTACATGAAAATAACTGCTCAGCATTTTGCCATTTGGGGGCAACACCACTTTGTTCTCCTATATTTATTTCACCAAGTACATCAAGAGAGTACTAATATTCATGCTTTTAGGGGGTGGGGTGGGGTGTCATTTTCAACCCACATTCTCAAAGACTTAATTTATAGCTGTCAGTTACATCTTTTTTATTGCTGACAATCTTCTTTATTTTAAAATATGTATATATGTATGCAACCTGACTACTTCCTATCCTTTGTGGGACTAGTGTAATTCAAACAGAATAACGTGAGTTCCATTTTACCAATGAAGAATTGGAAGCAAAGAAAACATGCTGTTGTCTTTTTTTAAAAGAGCACTATTGTTCTGAAGCAAAGTTAGCACAAGCCTGTTCTCTCCTCTAATGCATAACAGTACCTCTGAGGTTGATAATTAATTATATTAGAACTAGATCAGACAGCCTCCTGATTTGCTACATTAGAAGTGTTAAGGGACATAAAATATTTATGACTGTAAGAGTTGTTTGCAAACAGAAATGTTCTATTAGCACAACACTGGTCAGCTCCATTACACAAAGGATTTTGAAAAGTAGACACTTTAAGGTACAGCTGAGTTCTCCCTCTCTATTTACATCACTGCAAAAAGAAGTTGTTTGAAAATACTGTAAAAGGCCTGAGTGGCAGCAGCAGAAAGTGATATTCTGCAGCTAGTCAGCTTCATTTTGGCAGTAACTGCTCACTTCTACAATCTGAAGAATCCAAAGGCTAATCAGAGCAGAACAAAAGGGGAAAAAATACTCTAAAACAAGTAAGTTTGTGATAGATAGTTGTGGTGGGTTGACCCTGGCTAGATGCCAGGTGACCACCAAAGCTGCTCTATCACTGCCCTGCTCAAGTGGATAGGGGAAGAAAAATAAAACAAAAGCCTTGTGGGTTGAGATAAGAACAGGGAGATCACTTAGCAATTACTGTCACAGACAAAACAGACTCGATGGGGAAATTAATTTAATTTATTGTCAGTCAAATCAGAGTAGGGTAATGAGAAATAAAACCAAATCTTAAAACACCTTGTGCCCACCCCTCCCTTCTTCCTGGGCTCAGCTTTGCTCCCAATTCCTCTCCCTCCTCCCCCACAGCAGCACGGAGGGATCAGTAATGGGGGTTGTGGTCAGTTCATCACCTGCTGTCTTTGCTGCTCCTTCCTCCTCAGGGGAGGACTCCTCACACTCTCCCCTGCTCCAGCGTGGGGTCCCTCCCACAGGAGACAGCCCTTTGTGAACTTCTCCAGCCTGAGTCCTTCCCACTCGGGGGCTGCAGCTCTTCACAAACTGCCCCAGCGTGGGTCCCTCCCAGGGGCTGCAGCCCTTCAGGCACAGGCTGCTCCAGCGTGGGTCCCCCACGGGGTCACAAGTGCTGCCAGCAAACCTGCTCCAGCGTGGGCTCCTCTCTCCACGGGGCCGCAGCTCCTGCCAGGAGCCTGCTCCAGCGTGGGCTCCCCACGGGGTCACAGCCCCCTCCGGGCACATCCCCCTGCTCCGCCGTGGGGTCCCCCCCGGGCTGCAGGTGGGTGTCTGCTCCCCCGTGGAGCTCCCTGGGCGCAGGGCACAGCTGCCTCCCCATGGGCTGCCCCACGGGCTGCAGGGGAACCTCTGCCCCGGGCCTGGAGCACCTCCTGCCCCTCCTCCTGCACTCACTTGGGCTCTGCAGGGCTGGTTCTCTCACATATTCTCACTCCTCTCTCCCAGCTGCTGTTGCCCAGCAGTTTTTTCTCCTTCTTAAATCTGTTATCCCAGAGTTGCTACCACCATCACTGATGGGCTTGGCCTTGCCCAGCGGCGGGTCTGTCTTGGAGAAGAAGCCACCCCTGTAGGTCCCCACTACCAAAACCTTGCCACACAAACCCAGTACAATAGCAAACATCCTTCATTTTGCTCAGATGTCTGTCATAGTTCAAGAGTTAAAACCATTTACAGGCATTCTCCTCAGCTTTCAGCATATGATTCTCGGGTACACAAAGAGACTTCATAGAATCCTGCAGAGGACAGGTCACAGCAAGGAAGCCTAGAGCAACCTTAAGAGAGGTTTTTAATAGCTATGTCCTGGTATCTAAAATTTCTAGGTTTGAAGAAGTATAAATGTGAAGAATAAAAATAATGAACTTCAAAATTATTTTTTTTGGTTGGTTTGGTACCATAGTCAATAAATTGTGAATTAAAAAGAAAAATAAATCTTGAAGGCAATGTAATACCTAGATACAACTGCAAGGAATAAAATCAATTGGAATAATATGTAAAATATTTACTACAAAATGGAAATCCATTGCATAAGTAAGCAAAGACAAATTTGAGTATCCCAACTACAATTTAAATGGACTGCATTTTTCAGCAATTCTTAAAAAAAAAAAAAACAAACCAGAAGATGCAGGTCTGTTAAAACACAAACTACCAGAGTAACATAGCAGACACTATGTAACTTCCACAAAGGCTTCTCTGGTGCACTATATAATACCAGGGGAGAAACACACATCCAGAGTGAACCACTGCCAAATTACAATGCAGGAGAGGTAAATTATAAATCCCTGGTAAATATTTATTTACACAGGCAGGATAAAGCTTCATTCCATAACAGCAGTTTTACAGAGCATTTTGGTTCATTTTTTTAAAAAAAGACTGAATCCCCAATTTTCACTATATAAATAGGGTACACATGCCATATAAACCATGAAAAGGCACTGTCTCTGTGTAGTTGATTTAAAACACATGAATGACAACTTGTAAGTAAGACCCTTTTTTCTACTTCCTCAAATTAAGCACAAGAAATCTTTTTTTGCTTAATTTTATTTCCCATTTGAACTTGATCTCACGACTAAGAAACCTCAGCTTAATAAAATACTGAGCATGGGCTGAGACACAAATGTTGTTAGTCAATTAAGACGTAAACCAGGTTAGTTTAAGCCTTCAATGAAAACAGATTTCATCTCCATTTACAATAACTCAAGTACATTATGGTCAGTGGTTATGACTTAGGTAAGACAACAGTAACTCATTAAACTAAGGTGTGTATCCAAGCCCTTGTGTGGCAATCTTCTCTGTGTGGCAATAAAGCTATCCTTGAAAGAAGGAAAAATCAGAAGCACAACTCTGAAAAAAGGTATTAGCCTCCTTAGAAGGTACAAAGAAAACATCACAAATATCACAGCTCCTCCTTACATTTGTTTTTGTACAGCTAAAAAGCTGTGTAACATAAATGGGGAAGCATGTGCTGGTCATTCTCCCAACTGTCATCCCAACTGTAAATACACTTTTTAAGAGTGATGTTATTTGCCTCACAAATATATACATTGCAAAATAATCTTTGCTACACCTGCTGAAAAAAGGATGCAGCAGAGATCATTTCAGATCTTTATTAACCAGCAAGTTTTCTTTTTGATTCTCATCTCAGTTGGGGGCCTGCAGCAAGTGAACCACATCAAAAGCTCAGTGTGCTAAAATGCCAGGAGGTCTAATTGATTTCTGCCATTTATTCTACTACTCCATATTTAGTGATGTCACAGCACAGACCTTTACATTTTGAAAAGCAAGCATCTGCTTTGCTGCATGCCAAGTCTAGCTACAGTGTAAGTCTCCTCACCTGTCCTGCAGTTATCACCAAAATAAATTTCTTTAAGTTTGTACAAAGATCACAAAGTACTTTTGTACAAAGATCACAAAGGTCCACCATGAAATTCCGTTAGAGAAAATGTCCTTGCTACTGACATCCACTACTTGATAATACTTCAGCATTATTCCCTTAGACAGACACCAGATAAGGAAAATTTGCCCAGAGCACACATACAAGCCTAGCTGTCTCCTCTTCCTCCAAGCTCCTATGCCTGCAAGCCAGCTATAGAAACGATGCAAACAACAAGCTACATCTTTTGAAAAGCAGGAGTACCACAGGGGCCATCTACAGATTCTGGATGCAATAACTGCTGCAGGAAATCTGGGACTTGGAAGAGTCAGGGTTTTTCCCCTACCTTTCCAAGCACAGCACATACAACAAGCAGGGAAGACTAGTTCCAAACATGTATTTAATCAGCAAGTTCTTCTCCTCTCACAGTTGCATTTGACTTAAATCTCTCAAGCAGAAAGACGCAAACTGAAACAATGGAAGCAGAAAACAAATAATTTGTTCACATTTCAGTGAAAGATTGGTATTTTATGACACTAAATACTCACTGGTATAACTACTCCAGGAATACCCATCTCCTAATTAAGGTCCTGCCTAAACTATAACCAAAGCAACATCTTTGTGACCAACATGCTTAATCTCACTGGACCTTGGTTACTGCATGTGCACTCACAACACAGGTTTTGTGTCATTATAACTGTGCTTCACACACAGGTCATTTTGCCTACCCATATTCTTATCAATACACTCAGCAAACCTCAGTACCTCTCCCAGAGACAGAACCACCAGAGGGACAAGTTACACTGCCAGATAAACAACAACATACTTTGGGACAGTCTACTGCATGCTGAATTATCAGAGGTAGAACCAGTCAAACAGGTTACAGTATCTGTATCCTTAGGTGAGGTCTAAAAAAAGAAAGAACAAAATGTAAAGCTAAGCAGGTGCATATCAGTAGGAAGAGATCCAAGGCTAAGGAAAACCAGCAAGAGATACTTCTGTCCATTTTTATCCACACTAGCCAACACAGAACTATGCTGTGTGTGGACACAAGCCATAAGAACTGACTGTATCATTTACAGATTATAAATTTCATCCTGCTGTAACAGTCAGTCCAGAGCGGTCATACAAACAAATCCAACTGCAGCCTTCTTTCTAAACCTAGGACAGCACCAGAATTCCCAGCCTTCCTTCAGGTAAGTGTTTATGCTGTCATCTATCTTTTTTTCTCCTTGGTCTGTACCTTCTCCAGCTATTGGCTGCTTCCTCAAAACTCACACCTCCCCTCTTTAAAGTCTCCTGTATTCTCAGGAATCCTTTGCTACTGCCTCCTCAGCTAATCCCCATTACTGCTATTCAAACCCTGCAGTGTTCTCCATCTTCCCACTCCTGCCTTCAGGTATTGCCCCTCTCTTGCACTGCTGCCTGCCTCTTCCACTCTTAACTCTGCAGTCCCTCACTGCTGCCAGTCACCTCTAGCCTCAGCTCACCAGCTGAAAAATGCTGCTTAGGAGATGATTTTACTTGGCACATTTGTGATGACCTCATAAGATAATAGCTATTCATTGTTTTTTACTGAAGTAAGTGCTGAGTTGCTTGAGTGACACATAGCAATATAAAATTAAAACCCGGCATAGCAAATTATCCTGTCTTATACCTAGGAGGTTTGAATATTTTCAAACCTGTTAACACAAATGTAACAGCATTTTTTCCAATTTTCTTGTTAATCTTTCTTATCACAATTTTAATTCAATAACATCTCACTCTTTTTGTTTCTGCCCAGTGAAAAACATAACTTACACAGATGAAATCTGTATAAATTCAACATTATGAAAAAAGCTACAGAAATAAAATGTGCAATGCCACATTAAAAAAAAAAAAAATAAAAAAATTATCCCATTCAAGTGTTTATCCATGCTGTCAGATGCTGTCAAGGACGGAAGACTAGTGTTGGAAGTCTCACCTTCAACAAAAACTGATGGGCACTTGAAGGGCCCAGCTGTAAGCCTGTGAAGACATTTTTAAATTAACACCTAATTCTAGTTCTCACGGTTTCACTTTAGTCACAATTCTGAAATTAATTTTATCACACAGAGAGAAAGACAACCTTCACACCAACACAGCTTCCTTGGCTCCCAAAGATACCAGGGCAGAGAATGGCCCATCTAGCCTGATGACCACAAGACTTCCAAGGTTGCAAAATATCATGCTTGGCTCTAGGCTGAAGCCTACTCTATATTATGATATCCCTAGATATCATACCTACCTATATTATGGTATCCCTAGAAAAGAATCTGGGATCTTATGAGGATTTCTTTTTACACTTCCCTTGTGCCCTGCAGGTGGTTCAGATGACAATAAACAATGTCCAGCCTGCAGCTGGGAGGCTATTTCTACATCTGAAACTCATCAGCCGAAAGTTTGGACTTCGTAATTTTGTCTGGGAGAATGAATGCAAGACAGTTACACCTCATGTTTAATATAGCTTGCTTTCTGATGACACCATTAGAGAGCCCCTAGAAAATCCAGAGATGTATCTCATGCATGCACCCAAGAACCCGATCCCACTCAGGAAAAGCTTTACTCTGCTTCCCTGTAGCATTTCTCCTTGACAGAGTCAATGACAGACGCCACCAGACTGTGAAGCAGCCAGTTCTCGCCTGAATAGCTACAACCACAGCAGAGGTCTCAGTGATAGCTGGGGTCCCTGCAGTACATAATGATACAAACAGACAAGATTTAAAAATAGAAACTCAGCTCCATACCTTGAAGTTCGCATGAAATAAAGTTTATTATACAGTGGTCAGTGTCCTGTCCCTTTCCTGACCCACCCCTCCCGACAAGCTCCATCAGATTATATGCTTGTTTTTAAAATAAGTGATCTGAAATGCTTAATAAGGAGCTCATCTCTAGGAGCCTCAGATGCACGTAGGAAAAGGGATTTGGAAATGAACATCTTGCCAAAGAAAGGCAGAGCTGTTATTTCTTCTGACGTCTCCTCTTCCAACAAGCTGCAAATCGAACTCTGCCAGCGTGGCCGCTGGAGCAATGGGCTGCTAAGGTAGTACCCAGCGTCGGGCTAGCCTGACCTCAGCTCGACGGGCGACCCCGAGGGAGGCAGCTGGCCCCTGCCGCCAGCCCTGCCAGGGTGCACAGGCCCAGCGGGCCCCTCGCATCCCGGCGCCGGCCACCGCGGCACCAGCAGGTCCCGTCCCGCATGGAACACGCCAGAAACTTCATCCAACCTCCGTTTTTACAGTGGGATGTCTTTGGAAACGCCTCTCTCATGCAAGGAAGAAGGACGGGAAGGATGGGGAAGGAGGGAAAAGAACCACATGAGAAACCCCCCGCAGGTCAAGAGCTCA
>NW_020799100.1:4483130-4508927 GCF_003259725.1 Athene cunicularia
TTGTCCTTCCGCTCCGCGCACACGGCACCGCCCCGACCCTGTCCGGGAGCCGCGCGGCCCCGGCCCCGCTTCTGTCAGGCCTGGCCGCGGCAGGCTCGGAGCAACCCGGCGGGCCTCCAGTGTGTCCCTAAACCGCCTTCATAAAGCGGGCTGGGTAGTGTTTTGTCCTCCCTGGCAGTCAGAGAAGTCCCATCTTCAATTCTGGCCAAACGTTATTCCATTTTCAGCCCAGAAGACGGCCGTCACCGAAGACATTGACGTTTACGATTGTCCTCCTGTCAGCACTAAGTCTTACGCTGCAGCAGGAGACTGGGACGCAGAAAAACAAACAAACACCACCAAAACCAAAAAAACACACACAGGAAAAAGCTGTCACGCAAGGGAGGGAGCCATGACCGCCACCTCCACCGACTGTGGAGTGCATGTCCCCTCCACAGGCCACAGCGGGAGTGGAGGAGTGACATACACACACAGAGACACAGACACCCGCCAGCTGCAGCAGCAGACAGATGGTCAGCGTTGTTTATTTACATTTCAGATTATAAAAAGGCAATCTCTGCCTCATTGCTTCTATCACCTAACACAATTCAGCACTAATTTGGAGTAGATGTTTTCATTGCCTTAACAGGAGCTTGAGTCATCATCTCAGTATTTTCATGATTTGTCTGCAAGACTTGGAGCATCTTTCCTCAATGGCTAGCTCTTCAGATTATTTTCAGACTAACTTTACCAGTTGCTCTGCACTAGAATACATCAATCTATCCTGTTAAGGAACAAGACAGTGGCTTTCATACTCATAGGGACTGGACTTCAGTATCTACTCTTACCGGTCTTATAGTGCTGTCTCGTAAGTTAAAGAGCAGTTCTCTCACATCCAGGTTACAAAAAAAAAAAAATCAGGTGCTGGAACCAATCTGCCATATGTCCCTGGCAGCTGAGGATTTCCCAAGGCTGTGGGACAACCTTGGGACTTGCTTTCCATGAGCACTGGTCGGCAGGGTAATTCCCAGCTCCCCATGCAGTCATGATCAGAGCCACCCAGCTGCTGTCTCTCCCTTTTGAGACCCCTCTCTTGCTGGTTCTTCTCCAGTCTCTTCAGCATGTCCCAAAGAGCTCCAAAATCTCTCCCCAAGGCCTTATACTTGATAGCACTCTGTTTCCTAAATGGTATATTTTGGTTCTGACCAAAACCACAAAAACCATCCAGGAGTGGAAGCCCCACTGCCTCTTCTGTTCCAGATCGCTGGTGCTGGGGACTTCTCAGAGTTACCATCTTTTCCCACCTCTGTGCAAGATTCACTCCTGGTCCTGACACAATGTCATCTGATACAAATGGAGCAAGTTAGGACATTCCCATTTCCCAGGAACTTCTCTGTAGTTTGCTGTCCTGATGGATCTTTCCCTTGGCACTCTCTTTCCAGCATAATTGACCTTTCTGAGATTTTAAAGAATGATACTTTATTAATTGTGTATCACAAAAAATTCAGCACACAGTTGTTTAACCTCAGCCTCTACTTTGAGCTCTTTCTAAAAAAAATTATGCCCATCATGCACTAACTATAGGTTGCAAACTTGGCACTTTTGCTTTATCCTGTCTTCCTTTCATCCCTTTCAACAGTCCCAAATGTACTTCACTACCAAAAATGCTTCTGCCAGCACTGGTCTATTTGTGAGCACAGGCACAGCAGATTTTGCCAAGTGCTCACAGAAAGATGTTTGGCAATGCCCGTCCAGTTGCAGCTGTGTAAGGAACCGCCTACCCAGAGGCACCAGTGTGAAAGCAGAATCGAGTGTGCAGTCACATTTAACTCATGGAAGGCTTCAAAACTGGGTGAATTGCACTGGTATGAGACTTTTTTTTCCTCAGATCACTCATTTCACCACAGCAAGAGAAGCTGTAGTATTAAAAGGTTTTACCTTTCGGTCTGAATATAGATTTAACTAATACTACTATTCTTTTTTATCCATTTTTATAACAGATTAGGAAGCAACAAATTTATGGTGCTTTACCTTTACTAGAAAGGAAAAATGAATTAAAAGTCATTAGCCAGCATGTGATAACTAACACAGATAAAACACTATGGAGACAAGGCAATCAACTCCTAGATATACTTGCGAATCTTCATGAGGTAGTTTCTCCAGTCCCCCCAACTTCAAGTGACTGAGAGTAACAGACATTAGCAGGTTCCTGGAGATTTACCAGTTGGACCAACAGAGTGATTCCTGCATGGATGCTGCTCTTCTAAGAGCATTCCCAGAGAGAATGTTTACCATTTAATTTTCCCCAATTAGCCAAGCCCTTGGATAGGAAATACCCATTAAAGATCTAACACAGGTCTTCTAATTTCACTGCTAATTGCAAGGAGAGTTGCCCTTGGCATTTCCAACCCAGAGCTTGGCTTTTGGTGTCTCACACAGGCTGGACGTGTTAGGACAGACATTTCTTTCTTATTTAAGATTCAAACTCTGTTAATTGCATAAAAAATTAACAGTAAAATGCTACTGCTTAGAAAACGTCTGTTTTGTTTTCCTCTCCCTTGGTTCAAGAATATCTGTCTTTTTTCAATTCCCTCAGGCACTGGATTCTTAACCAAATACTATTAAGGTGCAAAGAGTGCCCCTTTATCGGCTTGGAGACATTTATTTATAGGCACTTAAATTCTTTCTTCATCACCGCACAATCATTTTACAGTCTAATCAATGCATTCTGCAGCAACAGAGTGCCATTTACTGCTGCAGAATTTTTCTTTCACTGTATTAAAGACCTCCTAAAAATGGTAAATTACTTCCCTCAAGTAACCATATCCAAGATTATATACATAGATAACTAGCTATATGTAAATAAATTTTGGCTTCACTGTGAATAACCAACATTTGAACAACCAGTGCAGAGAATGACATAGTTGTTAATTCACAGCAGGTGAACACTCCAGTTTGGTTTCAAGTTTCCCTTAGAGCCAAAATTAAATTGCCAAAGCCAGTTAGATTTTCTTTCATCTATTCCAAAACACCAGCCATTACACCCCTGTGGGAGTGGAACACTATTCAAACCCACACAGGAAAAACATCTAAACCTGGGTGAAAAGGCAGGGCTACCTTCTGAACTACTGTATGTTAAACACATAATGAAATTACATTAAATCACACAGCCAAGGTAGATACAAATATTTATTCTGTCCAACTGTTAGGTCACTTGACAAGTGCAGATCTTTCCATCTAAAGACTGAGATGGGCTAAGTCCATTTTATGGGAAGAGTCTAACTGCCCTTTTGACTCAAAGTGTTTGCAGCCCCTCAAGTCCTGCTTTTCCCTTAAGAAAAAATCTCAGCTAGAGTTTCTATAGGGACACCTGAAAATTTTCCTCAGTATGAGAAAATTGTATTATTTTGGTTTGGGATTTAAAATAAAATCCCACTGCTGTAAAGATTGGTTTACAAGAACACACAGTAATCCAGCACCAGGTGACAAGGCTTCCTCTCCTACAGGGATAAAAAAAAAAAAAATTTATTTCCCCATGCCCCTTTGAGAGCATACAAACATTTGAGTGAAGTGTCTAGATCAGAGCTCTCCTGGGGGAGAGATAAATGACAGCAGTGAGTAAACACTTGGAGATGATGCTGGAGCCTGTTCTGCTTTCTCTTCAGGGGCAGAATAATCGACATGTCTGTGTGACTCAATGGGAATATTAACAGTCAAGAGACACACATTTTAGCAACCGTTACCACTCGTGAGCACATAATTTCCTCCATCTTATATGCAAACATTAGTGTATATATAGCAAACCCCAAAACTATTGCACAATAACAGCAAGCTTCCATGGCACTTCAGGAACAACCCTACCCCCAGGCATATTTCTGTTTGCCTCTTGCTTAGAGGTAAGAGTCTATCACCTCATAGTGCACATATATATGTATACATAACAGAGCCATTCGAGCCCATGGCATCAACAGAAAACCCCAATGCCTGCTGCACAGTGCTCCGAGAGTCAGCTGAAGACAGCTGCTATCCGTGGAAGCTTGAAAATACAAAGTGAGAAAGTAGAGCTTTGAAATGTCTTTAAGCAGAATTGTAGCAATGTTCTCAAAGGGGAAAACCTCTGCAGAGCTCAGATGACTTTTTTTTTTTTTTCCCCCAGTCAAGACAGTAACAGACCCAAGTTGAGTATCACAGACTGTGGGCATGAAATTGGTATAGTTTCATTTTTAAACAAAAACCCTTGCATAGCTAATATTTACAAATAAATCCGCACACACAAAAACATGGTAGACCTACAGGTTAAGCTGCAAAACCACAGAAGCATTAAATTCTTCTGCCTAGCAGTAGCTCAAATAGTGTTCAGGTACAAATGCTGCATTTATTCCTTCAGCGGTACTTCATATATGATACAAGGATCTTAAAAATCTTCCTGGAAATTAGCATAAGTGCACCGAGCTCCAAGCAAGTCCACATCCTGACAGAATACATACACATCATCTGATCCTACAATAGTATGAGTTCACTGATGAACTGCTGCATCCCCTAGTGCTCCACTAGTATGTTCCTTGAGACAATGCTGTGCATCTACCTTACCCTTAGAAATATTAGTACTGGGGAAAAAAAAGACAGGTTTATTGCTCTTAAAATACAGTACATAGAAAGGCTCGAATCCTATAAAGCAAGCAACCCAAATGTATAGACTGAAACAAAAAAAAAGCCAAAGCACCTTTCAATGTATTGATCTGAATCCCCGGGGTTTTTTGAAGGTCAAATCTTGTTCCTATTAAACACAGAAAACTGGCAAATGATTTCTTGAGAGCATATCATCATGAAATTCTACTATGTTACATCTTACACACCACAGTAAGTTTATAAGTGCTTTTTGAAATTAAAATGAAATTTGAGTGCTCAGGGGTTATATATTTACTGCTTGGCTGCTCCTTTCTCTGCTCTGCACCTCAGCTGTAGGAGAGAAAGGTGATCGCAGCAGAATACAGCTTTGAAGTAAAGTCTGCTTATACTGAGCTTTGCAATTTGAGTCCATAGCCAACGCTTCCTAGACTAGACTTGGAACTGAGCTAAAAAGATACACAAGCCTAACTACCACTGAACTGGCCAAGGGAGCGGTAAGTTTTTACTAATCGCATAGTACAGAACCAAAGGCATTTGTTTTTAAAATGCTTTATCATGCGAAGCAAGCATAAACTTTTGAGTAAGGGAGGGATGCTGAGGAGCCTGACAGGAAAGTGAGATGCAATCTGAAGAGTTCATATATAACTGTCTTGGCCCAAAGGTGCCTAGAACAGTTCAGAAATGTATCAAGCAGCTCACTGAACACACCCTAAACTCCTTGTTTTTTTTCTATAGAGTACAGCTACCAGGTTTAAGCCTCTCAACACAATTTCAATCTATGTAACAGTAGCACCCTGCACATTATTCATACTCCTTATTCCAATTAGTGTGAGCAAGCACTGCTGCTTCTTGGCCTCCCAAAACCAAATGAGTTTTAGGGTTGTGGGACAGAGCAAATTCAGCATCTGTTCCGCTCAGAGCTGGTAATCAACATTTAATGTCAGTCAGGGTCATCAAAATATAGTTTTATTTACATTTTCATATTCAAATTCAATACAAATCATGAAATATTTACAACAATTTTAAATGTACTATAGCTAAGAAAATGCATTGCTTTTCCTCTCCAGATTCAATAGTACTTTATTGCGGGCTTTAAGACGAAGTTCTGCTAACGTTAGAAACAAGCCATAGATACAGAGATAAAAAAATAAAGTGCATCTGTAAGATGTCCTTAGTTACCTTTGCTGGGCAAGGCCCTACACACTCACTACTGAGGCACCCAGTGTTCCTCTTCGTCCTCAGTTCCAACTCCCCACAGACAGCAGACAATTTCTCGTCGTTTGTTTACAGGACGTCAGCTCTCCCTGCAGCAGCTTTAGCACACAGGCAAGACAATGCACAGCAACAGTCCAGCATTTTTCAGAGGCTGGATCATTTTCTGAACAAAACACAGCAGATCCTTTGGGAAGAATCTATCTTTTAATCTTTAGTTCAGTCTTCCTGAAGTCAACGCAGACTCTCAAAGCCAGGACTCTGGCATATTGCTGGTGCTAGAGATGGTTATAACTCCCAAAAAATCACGGAGGATCTTTCAGACTGTCTAGTATCAACAGGTTTAAAAAGTTCTTACAATTGTTCCCTTTACAGTATTGTGCAAGTCAGGTTTGGCCTGTCAGCTTGAAGCTCTCTTTTCCCTTTAGGAATGTGTGGTTGGCAGGTTGGAGTTGAGAGGTAGAGAATCAGTCTGTTTACTAGAGAACCAAAGACACTATGGGCAAAAATCCAGTTTGACAGGCATTAGTTTGTACTTTCTCCTACCAAATTAGTGCACTGAAATATTAAATACAGTGTTGCTTTAAACCAAACTGTCTGGTAAATAACTATTAAACCAGATCAAAATCAATTTGCTTACAGTGAAAAATCCAATTGAATTAAAAACAATAAATGACAACCCCAAGTCAAAACAACTCCCAGAGACAGCTATGACAAAGAATCTCCTTATTTAAATGACTCAAACACTGAAGAGAAGTTTTGCTGAGAATTGAACTTTAGTGTTAAAATCTGATGGTTTTCTTTGTATTTAAAGACAGCTTTATTTGAAGAGTGCTAAAACTAAATTCCACATGGGAGACGCAGTTTTAAAGAATTGCAAACCATACGATTATGATTTGAACAAGTCTATTTTATCTCAGCATTGTCAAGGCAATGTTCTTCTGCTACTGTCTTGCAATGTTTGGTATGCATGTGATGGCAGTAGGCAGCTCCTTGCAGAAGGCTTACACCATGTTGCTGGGTATGTTCTTAGGACCTGACTTCACAAACTTGTGTTTCATCTGCCTCAAAACTTGGGTTGTCAATGTGCGGAAGGATGGTCCCAGCGGAGGGCTGGGATTCATTGTTTACAAGCTGCATATTGTCATCTGTCCAGAAAAAAAACCAAGAAAAAGACAAGTTAAGAAGTGTCATAATCAAGCTTTGCTACCTTAAAGCAAACCACGCTTGCTTTATTTCCCACAAGCCCACTAGAGTGGAGTCTTTTCCCAGCACTTTTCCTGCAGAGTGGGAAATCTGAGGCTATCCTCCAGCTACCACTCTTCTTCTGCCCCTCATTAGTTGGTGAGCCCATTCTTGACACTACTTGTCATTTCTAGAGGTATCTGCTTCGAACTGGAATTCACTTCTCACTAGGGCTGAAGAAGCCTAGGTTGTGTGGTCAAGTGGCAGAAGGCCACGTGAGGCTATGAAATCCAACTCTAAGGAGATTGGCAATTCTCATAATTTTAGGGCTGCTGAAGACAGGCATCAGGAGCAACTTCTAGGGACTAAGCTCAGGATAAACTGTGGAACACAGGCTGATTCAGAGAGGAAGGCTTTCTCCCGACAGAATAACCTTGTTAGGATGGTGTTAGTGTGTGTCCTTGTCACTCAAAGTGACAATACACAAGGGCCTGAGCCATGTAACTAATGCAGCATCACTAGTTATAGGGATTCAATTTCAACTTCTGACTGTTTAGCTCATAGGAAGTGCCCCCTACTCTACTGGGATGCCTAAACAATGCACTCCTGTACACGTCACTCACTGCAGCAACCTATCCTACAACAGGCAGGCAGCAAATCCCACGTTTTCCTATCAGCTAGGCTTCCTAAAGGAAATCTAAGGAAACACAGCCAGAGCATCCCTTTTCCCTCTGTAAGCTTCCCTGCTCAATCCTCTTCCCAAGGCCATTCCACAATCCAGGGGACAGTTACTTTTGTTTGTTTATCTGGAATCTGTCAATTTTTTTTTAAATCAACAGCAACACTAAGTGTGTTTTGGCAAAGTTGAGCACTAAAAAGACATTTTCAGTTAGCTTGCTGCTGTTCAAAAAGATAAGGTATTTGGAAAAGCTGATAGTCTTTTCCAATTAAAATTCTCTGAAAGTGTTCAAGGATGACTCAGCCTTGGCAAAATCTGAAATTCAGTTGAAGTATCTGTCATCTCTATTTCGCATCATTTAAGCTAGAGCAGGACTGACACCCCAGAAGTTTTCTGTAAATAATTAACTACTAAAAGCAGACAGATCTGGTGGCAAAGCAGGATTCACTCATCTAAATGAGATTTCCAAATAGACAACGATGAGGGACATGTTAATAAAAATCTCTTTGCCCTCTAAGTAGTAACCCTCTGATTTTCAACTACTCTTTCCATAGGCTTCAGTTTCTAATTCACATTTAGGTTGTGTTCCATTTGAAAACAAAGACCAAGTGTCAGCATCAAGTGCTAAGACAAAAGGTAAGATTACCCCAAAAGACAAGGTATTCAAGCACAGTGAGATGTTAAAGCAATTCCCCACCCTAATTCACGGCATACATAAGCAAAGTGCAATGCAATCTAGCAAGACAGTAGAAACAGTAGACGCACTTTCCGATGGTGCATGTTCCTCCAGAGCAGATTCATCAGCTCCTTCGACAGAAGCATATCCAGATGATGCTGTTTCACTCTGATTATCATCTTCATTAACAATATAGACATTTGATGTCCTACTGGATACTGTGGCTTGCACAGACTCAGCCACTTCTACATCCACCTTCATAAAAAAAGAGAAAACAGTTAAGTTAGAACTTTGTAGGAGGCTGCATCTTTCCAGGAGACCAATGCATGCGAGTACTGGAGTCTAGTGAACTTTTACCCAGGAAAAAAAAGTTTAAAATTGAAAAAAAAAAACAAACCACTCTACTGTTAACCTCCAGCATCATAGGTGAAAACTAGTTCCTGCCTAATTGAGTGAGAAGTTCAGATGCAGCCTCTGCATTCTTCAGTCAGCTCTTCCCTTTTGCTGCCCAGTGCCAGGAAAATAGATTCTTCCTTCCACTCGGTGCAGATCTCCCTCCCCCAGGCAAACTCTGACATATATTTCAGCTGGTCCAGGCAGCATCAGGAATTGGCAACAGCATCTTCCCCTGGCACTTGCCACAATGAGCAGTTATAGAACAGATCAGAAACTCCTTATATATCCCAGGAAGTCATGTGGCTCCAGAAAAGCCATACATGCCAACACATTCACCTTTCAAGGACTCTGGGTACTTAGTAACTGAACAGAGGCTGGTTTCAGGGACAGTACAAATTGTCAAAATTTGCCTGAAGCTTTGAGAAACACCCTTAGCTGCAAGCACAAGAGTTAGGAGCAATTCTTCAGTCATGCACTACAATCAATTTTAGTTGATGTTTTGCCCAAGGCTTTAGATGATACCAACTCAGACCAGGTCAGCTGCAGGCTTTGCTGAAGGGGAAATGGCAATTAGTCCTGTAGTATCTTGCCATTGACATGGCAACGCTTGTGCTTATCACCTGCACTCCAGAGGCAGCATTAAATAGCTTAATATGTGGTTACTACGATAGTGTAATACTGATAATGGCATCTGCCTCTAAGAGACTACTGACTTACCTCAACACCCAAAGCCTTGAGTATGTCACATTTGCACATCGGGCACGTCCTGCGTTCCAGAAGCCAGGGGTCAATACAGTTCTTGTGGAAGAGATGGCTGGTGGAAGAAGGTAACCAACAAGTTCAGTTTCACACCAGGAAAAAAGTTCACATGGCAGCTATGAAGGCCCATTTAGAAACACGGAGAATTTATTCATTCTAGAATGGATTACCTTATTTTGCCACAAGTTTCAGTGTAAGGTTATGGATAGTTAGTCTCTCAATCTGTAGCCAGTTTATGCTTATTAGTATCTCCACACAAGTTGCTAGAATTCAGCATTATCATCTTCGCTACATCAGCCTTAAGTTGTTGTTTGTTTTGTTTTGTTTTTAAATCTGTGTACAGTACAACCCAGCCAATAATTTAACTAATACAAATACTGACATCTCAGCCTTAGCTTTAATATTAACTTCTGTCATGCACATGCAGATGACTAACAGCATTTGTTTCTGTTAAAACTACACAGAAAAATCATCTGACAGTTATGCCCTCAAGATAAACTATATTCCCACAGATTTACTTTGTCTATGCACTCACTGTGTATTCCAAGGGGATATTTGGCAGGCTGTGTACTCAAGAAAATAAATACAGTTTAGCCATTACAGATGCAAATGTGTGCTTCTATGAAGACACTTAATTCTACAGTGGGTCTGAATTAGGCCACAGATTTAGGAGGATGACTTGAAATCCTGTAATCTGCCTGTTCCCTCAACCTGAATAGAAATATCAAGGCAGATAGGCACTGCTCAATATTAATCAGAACTCTATTATGAGACAAGTACAGAGATCACCACAGCCAGTGCTCACTATCCTACACCCCATCATGATACCAGGACTCTCCAATTCAGCCCGCATAACCAGCACCTCCTTCCAGCTGCATCAACATGATGTCTAGAGTACAACCTGAAACTTCCTCAATGCGCAACTACTTTAAATACTTGGACTTAATACTGGTCTTGTGTACCTCTGCTACTATAAATGCCTTCAGTTTGACTACCTGGACAAGAATGCCTTCTGCAAATACACACACCCCAGACACTTAGATACCACTCATGTGACTCACAGGAGCATTTGATTGCTTGTTTTTTTCATGGAAATACTTAAATGCTTTCAACAAGTGGGGTCTCAGCATTGAGGTCAACCACCAACATCAAGTATGTTATTGCAGTAAATATCAGTTTATAATTCATATGAAAGAATTTAATAAGGCCAGAGATTACCATTGGTGAAGACTATCAAGTAAATGCAGTCATCTTAAACTAGTTCCTTAAAGCCACATTTGGACCAAAGAGGAATGAAACATCATAAACATGTAAAAGCACTCTCAGAGCAAAGCATAATGCTGTAAATTTGTGTATAAAGAATACACTCAAAAAGTTACTCTCCTCTTAACCTAATAAGTCATTCTTTGTTTGCAAGTTCATATCAAGATTAGTAGGGTTTATAGGGAAATAATGAGAAGACAGGTCTCCTATCAGCCAAAAGTATCTAGAGATTGTCTAAATGCTTCTGTACTCATGGGACTTACTTCATTACTAAACAGCACTACCTATGAGCATAAACCTGACAAGACAACTGAATAATCATTAACACATGTGTCTGACAGCTTATTCAGTTCTGGGTTTTTCTAAGCTATTAAGCATTAGATCAAGGAGGTTTGTTGATAACACCTTAACAGGCCAGCTTCGTGATATCGAAACAGCTCAGAAGCCCTACTGCTTGGGAGCAGAGAAAGCTTTTGCAAAACTAACCTGGTACAAAGGTAACCCCAGCTCAGATTTGATAGTGTTTAACAAATAACACTGCTC
Source organism: Athene cunicularia (assembly GCF_003259725.1). Classification (NCBI taxonomy): domain Eukaryota; kingdom Metazoa; phylum Chordata; class Aves; order Strigiformes; family Strigidae; genus Athene; species Athene cunicularia. Next base: position 4,494,452 of record NW_020799100.1, read on the forward strand.
AGCACACAACAGCAGCTACAGATTTTTCTATTCTTCAGAACTTGACTTTTCCTATGTCAAAATTTTTCCAAGGGCTTTTTTGTAACCCTCCCCAAGGGCTACAAAAACCTCTTCCCATACAAGATTTATGCACTTCACACTGCAGTCCTCTGATTTTAGAAGCTCTGCCATAGCAATCTCACTCAGCAGGTACAGGGGGAAGTCCCACAGAGCAAGTTTCCTTAAGCTCTGAAAATGCTTCATTGCTCATGTTAGGAGCAATCAAGTTAAACCCTTAGTGCTATAAGACTGGGCCTCCACAGCAGCAGAGCAATGGGATACAACAGCAGAGAATTCTAGAAAAATAAACTGCTACAGCTCTATTTTGGTCTCTATTTCGGATGATGCATACAAGAACAGAAGTGCTTTCTTCTAAACTACAGAAGTTGGCATGGTTTAACAAGTTCAGCAGGAACACAACACTCTTAGTAACCAGTAAACTAAGTGACAAGAAATGGGCATAGTTTTGCCAGTTCTCTGCAATTTAGAGGTAACATCCTTAAAGATTTATTCCTTTGCTGGTGAATAAAAAGCCCTGGCATTCCCTGGAGAGACACTGTGGTCTGCCAAGTTACACTTGTCAATTCACTCACAGGGGAAGTTATGAACACAGGCCATCGGGGCACACTACAAGTGTCCATTTACACAGTTCCTGTTGTTCAAAACACTGTTTGACAGAGATTCAAGAATTCTTGCTGTGCAACAGCTTGATTAAAGTTTGATCAGCTTTGTTAACACAGCAGAAGGAACAACCAGAAAGAGGCATGCTTCCAGATTTTGGATTAAGGGGCACTTCAGAAGACAACTTACTTGCAAGTCAGAATACGCACTACTTCATTCGGCTTGTACAGCTCAATGCACACAACACAGCTATCTCCATCAGGACCAGTTTCCTAAAGCAGTGAAATAAATTTACCGCATTAACAGATTTTGAAAGCTTCCTTTGAAATACAGTCAGATTTACTGCAGAGGGGTCTAAAGTAATCTAAAATAGCTCCTATATATAATCTTATATAAACACATTGTGTGGATTACTCCTAGTCAAGCTGATGCTTTAACAGAAGCATTGAAAATTTAATCCCATGGTTTAGAAGTCCATCTGCAAACCATCACTGGATTATTTGAGGCACTACTGCAGAGGTTTAGAAACTGCTACTTCCAGTTTTAGGTACGAAAAGAATAGCCAGGGAAGCTGATTAGATGTACTAGTTTACCAGCAAATTAGGATCTCTCACCTCAGCAAGACTACAAGCAAGCAGCTAAAAAAAGTAATTTGATTCATAAGAATGTGCAAACTGGAAAGTCTTGCACCCCCAGAAAGGACCTGCTCTGAAAGAGGAACCATCTCTGCAAGAGACAGTTGAGGGCTCAGAGAGACTTCTGCAGCCTGCTCCAGTCCTAAGGACCGCTCGGGGTTCTGCGCAGGGGGTGTGCCATAATGCTTGGGGGATTACGGAATCGGTCATACCTTGTCCCCTTGCTTCAGGGTGCGCAGCTCTAACTGTTCAATGGCCTTTTTAGCCTTGGCCTTTAGTTGTCGCTGTAACAGAAAGCAGTCCTGGTTAAACACAGTCATTTTTCTCTTAAGTGGTGGTTACTAATACTTACCGAGGTGCCTACTGCAAGCAGGCACCAGTTTTATAACCCAGATGTTATCAAAACAAGCCAAGTAAGCATGACTATGCTATTTAGAGACAACATGCAACAGTTTCAGGACATACTGATGTGGTTATTGACTCTGGATGACACCAAGATGCATATGCTGTGTTTTTACCTAAACTTTTCACAAAGCACAGGAACTTCAAGGGTTTCTTCTTTAAGATGCAAGATAATACCTTGATCAGATTAGACCTAGCCAAAACAAACAGAACCCTTCAAACTGACTTGGTACTTAAGACTGAACAAGGAGTCCAACAATCAGTAATTTTAGCTACTCACTTTATGACAGGTTCCTGGCACAATCACATCACATCCTGATGAAGGGTGAGATTTTTACCAATCACCTCAGCTACCCGCAGTGCACCCTGAACTAGACCCCTCAACTGCTCTCCAGAGCACATGAACGCCTCGGGAGCCTCCTAGCACTGGTCAAGTGGAAGAACGCAGTTTTATCTCAATATTGATTCAAAGTAGCATGCACACAGGAAAAAACAAAACACCCCCACAAAAGGCTCAGAGCTATTTCTCCCCTTCCCCGTGACATAAGGTGTGAAACAAATCAAATTACTAGCCCCAGGTGGATTACAGGGCAGCTTTAATGAACGCAGAGGCGGAAGCATTCCCCTTCATGCAATGATTTGCTTGCCGCTGTCAGGATAGCAGATGAGCAGACAGCAGAAGCCCAGCTTGCCTGGCTACTGTTGCTGTCCAGCTGTCATTGCAAAGCATTTAATTAGCACAGGAGACATCTCTGTTTAAAGGTCACAGGTTGGTGCCTTTCCACCAAGAATATGACTGTCCTCTCCCTCCTCAGTGCATTTACTGCCTCAGGACATGGAGGCATATCAGACAGCTCTGGCAAAGCCATCCAACATGGGACTTACCCAGAGAAGAGCCTAGACTCAAGTTTTGCAGCTAACCAAAAACCCTCTTCCCAATTCATCTGCTCAGTGCAGAACAATGTTAGCTTTCTAGCATTGCTTCCCCTTCACGCATTTTAGTTCTGTTACAAGAGTCTTCTCTGGGATGATGGTGCAGTGATAGTGGCACAAGCACAGAAGGAACAAGCAGGTGGAAGGCTGCTGCTGACACCTAACAAACTCAGCAAGAACTGGTAATTCAAGTCTGAGTAAGATTCCCTGTGCTGAAGCAGTCAAGCAAACAAGCTGATTTATATGGTCTGCCGAGACCCTGTCAAACAGTTTTGGTGCAAAATGATCTATTTGTACACCAGCATTGTTTTGGGGTCTTAAGATACAGCATCACATCAATGTGCATGCTTTTAGGAATTTAATAGGTGATCGCTATTAAAAACTATCAAGGAAGCGAGGCATACAATCCAAAGGTGAAGGATGCAAACAAGTTTTCAGGTATATTTTTAGGAATAATAACTAGTCAAGTTTTCTTCAAAGCTCACAAAGTTCTTCTGCTGAAGACATCAATATATCTTTCTGTATGTCACTTAAGGTTAACTTTAGCATGATATTCCCCTTGTCAGTGTTTCAGACTGAAGCCCGAGAAGGAGCCACATACTCATCTCAGTAAAGAGAGGCCCCCAAAAGTTTCAGCAACAAACATGGTAACATCCATAAAGCAGGAATGCAGCATTATTTGTACTTATGCACAGCCAGAACTATCCATCAGTGCTACTTGTTATTAACTGAAAACTAAACTTTCTAGGAATGTACTCCCTCATACAGTATCTAATCTACACATCGAATGCCAGGCCAAGAATATTAGACAGGACCCAACTGGCTGTATTGTTAATAATTTACTGAAACAATATTTTAAGTTTTGCCTGGGCACAAGTTTAATTGCTCTTCATGAAATGCACCAATGGCAAAGTCACCTTCAACACTGATTTTTCTAAGTACAGCAGAACACCCCTACAGGGGAATGGAGAAAGCTTCGAAGAGGAAGCTTTTTATTCAATAGCCTACCAGGAGATCCAGGATACTCAAGCTTGGAATGTCAAAGCATTTTGTGAAGCCAAGTTTTTAAAGCAGACATTAAATGTTAATGACATTAAAAGTCTAAAAGCCCCAACCCAGCAACTCTAGAAAAAATAGCTAAGTTGAGTCAGGAAAAAAAAAGAATCAGGACATTACAAATCAGGTCAGGTCCCAGCTCCTATCCAGGCTCTAGCATACTGAAGTAGAGAGGTTCCTAACTGGGAAAACTAGGTTTGTTGTTGCTTCGTCCTCAGTCTTTCCTAGTCTAATGCTGCCAGTTTTATCCCCAACCCTTTCTGCACAAGGTACCTGGCACGGTCATGGCAGTGCAGACTGGCAAGCTCTAAGGAGGTCAGGAACTCCTGCTTTTCTCCTGTAAGCTAAGGAAGTTCTTCCCCACACGTAGCTACCGCCACCAAAACAGGTTTGAATTGTGGAAAGTTGAGCAACTCACCTCCTCCAAAGCCATTAATTAGGTCATTTCTCAGCTGCAACATCTAATCTTTATGAAATCAATGGAAGTGAAGACTCAAGCTTAAAATTAGAAACCAGGCCACAGATAACATCGCTGGCCATTTTGCATTATTAAGAAAGGTTAATATATTGAGGAACTGAATTTGCCAATACTCCACTGACTAGAAAGGTAGCAAGCCACCTCATATTCTTGCCTTAACACCTTCTTGCTCACAGACCCTCACAATGCAGTAAGAGATCAGAGGTGGGGCCTTAAATTTCAAGCCTAGAAGAAAATACGCATTCAGATAAGAACTAGCAGGTTGTAAACAGCTTAGCTAGCTGGCTCATCAGGAAAAAAAAAAAAGCTACTCTATTTTAATTCACAGGGCAGATGTACTACTAAACTCATGTTTTTGCTTGGACTGCAAGGTTACATGACTGGCTCTTCTCAATAATCACTCAACTTTTTAAAGAAAACCTTTGCACAGTTTTACATTACTGACTTGTATGCAATTGCTGCTCAAGCTGAGAGACAGCTGCTGCCTTCAAGAAAAGTCTGAAGAGAACATGTTTAAAACCTGGATTATATGTGATCAAGCCATCCAAGGCAAGTGCCTTCACCAGAAGCAGCGAGTAGTCATACCAAGAAGTATAGAAACTGTATTAGCAAATGGCAAAGTTTAAAGGTATTCAACAGCCTATCTATAAAACAAGAGTTTGCTTCAGATAGCACTGAAGTCTGAAGATTTTTCTCAAGCCAAAACAAAAAATCATATTGCCAATACGGCAACACCTGGAAGCCGTCCAGTTCAAGCACGGGTTACTGCTAGTCCCATGCATGAATGAAATTTATATCTAGCCAGGCTCTTGTTTTCAAGAAGCCTTTACAGAAGAGACAAAGGATCTAGAAAATGGTCTCCCCTCTTTTTGTTCTACTCCTTAGTAAGCAAACGGGACTCAAACTTAATCGCCCTTTTCAGTCCAAGGCAAGAGCTCTCCTGGGGCTTGGCTCAGTCCACAAGAACAAGCCAAACCTGAACCTGAACAAACAAGAGACAAGCTGCAGAGCATCATTATCACATATCACAATCGCGTATCATAGCATTCTGTAGAGCAATTCAAAAGTGTTCGTTTTGCTTCAAGTGGTAGACTGACATTTTACAAGACTCCTCATAACAGCAATACAGCCCCATAGGAAAGGTCAAAAAAGCAGACAGATACTTTGAAGAGTAGTAACCCCAGGTAAAGGGATGTGTTCATAACAGCAGTTCACTTCTGAAAGAGGGAAAATTTGTAATACTTAACTATCACCACACTTGCTGTTTCCTAAAGACACCCCCCAAAAGAACATATAACCCTTGGACATCTGTGCAATAAAGGAGACAAAACACACTCCTTTACTCCACCAAATAACAGACTGAAGTCCAGGCAATCTGAGTTTCCAAAGGGCTGAATGATGACAGGAAAGCTCCCCATGTAGCATGCAAGTTGATCAGTAGTTTGACTAATACTCAGTATTTCATGGAGCTAAAGCAGTTAAGTCTCAAACTTTGGATATACCTGAAAACCCAATCAGCTGGTTAACAGGGAAGACTGTAGCATCATCTTTTGTAGTTCACCTTCACTAACAACAACTTTCTTGTTATTCTTTGCTTATCTAATCATTGAGAGGTCAGTTTTTAGGTGCCATGGTATAAAAATCCAGAACTGTTTTCAATTGTTGTCTTGAGTTTCACTTTTACAAAACTGTACATTTTTACCCCCTGACAGCAGAGAAGCTTTCTTCTATTCTTATAGTTTATAAAGCACTTTTTAAGGCTCCTTAATTTCAGTTCAGCTGAAATCATGTGGAACTGGCATGTCATTTATGAATGTTATTTTTCAATCTACAGTAAACTCCTTGTGCACACAGAGCCCAAGACAGAAATAGTTTGTGAAGGTGCTAGCCAAGCAGACTGGATTGTCCCAGTACCCTCTACCACTGAGGCATTAATAAACTTTGTAGCTTGTTGAAAGCCTGATAGCTCAGAATAGAGCTGGACTTCCACAACTGCTCCACTAAATACCTTCAGAGCAGGAAAAAATTCCATGTGATTTGATAAACAGTGTCTTTTGTAGACCAGATTCTAGGGCACCCAGTTTTTCCTGCCCAGGTTTGTTTAGCATTAAACAGAGTTGTCATACTAGGGCAGATGGCAGGGAATGAAAGAGGGAGTTCATCAGCAGGAGACAGCGTGTGCATCTCTCTCCACAGATGTCAGCAAGAACAGCATCAAGTTACAGAGCTCCATGAAAGGTATACAGAGACAACTCCATATGGCATCCAGCAATGCTACATCTCACAGGCAGATGACAACTTCCAATACTGCTCTTCCAACTATTCCCTATTGTATCCTTATTCCCTTATTAGCCTCATGTCACTTCCAGGTGTAGCATAACACCTGAACATCCAAAAGCACTTAGAGAAGGTCTAGTCCAGAAACCGAGGCAGAGCTTAGACAAGGCACAAATACAGTTCTGCTCACTGTTAGATCTTTAGTCTCAGTAAGGATATAGCCAGCTGACCACCAGCCACAAGATTACACGTAGACTACAGGATTTCAGAACACAAACTCAACTGAGTTAGGTTCTGTGATTACTAGAGAGAACCCAGCATTCAACTCTGGCCAATATTTGAACCCAGCATTCAATTCTGAGAATATTGCTGTCGTTCACCCTAGCTAGTCTCTCTGCCTGCCAAGAACAACGATGGTTTTGCACATTGACATTTTGAAGAAGCCACTCCTAAAGTGTTACAGAAGCCTGAAATTGGCTTGAATTTCAACACCTGTGTCCAACTTCTGAAATAAGCTGATAAAGCTAGAAGGATCTTGCTCAAGGGGCCTGAAAGTTCCAGGACAGCAGAGAACCTGAGTAGGGCAGGTGTTCTGTAGTGGCAGAGAAGTCTGTCACTTCTTTAACTGTTTAACTACCGATCCAGAGATAATCCACATACTCTGAGCCCAGGTAGAGCAAGATGCTCATGCTGTTGCTGTCTGTAGGAGATGACTAACAACTCTTCTTTTAGAGTTCAAGTAGGTTCTGCAAGAAGCACTGCAAATACCAATGGTCTCCTCTGCAACACACCTCTAAGGGCAAGGCTGAAGCACAGCTGACCCACTCAGATCCTGTTCCTAGTGCTGCCCATCACCTCTGACAGATGTCATGCCAGGACTTTATTCTCACTTTTAAGGCTTTTGCTTAAGCTCTGAAGCAGCAGGTATAAGGCAGGTCCAATAAGACTGAAGACAAAGCTGTAAGCATTAGTCCTATCATCTGATCAGATTATCGCACAGAAGGGAGTTACTTGGAAACTTAACTCATTAGCAGCTCCCTGCCTAGGGTTTAAAAGGAACACAATTTAACAGTGCTTTTTTCCTCCTAATTGAGAGCGTCACTGCAATCCTCAAAAAGCTTTCAGTCAGAAAGCAGCTTTCAACAAGCAGCAGCTCCCCAACTTGTGGTCTAAAGGTGGCCCAAAGTCATGCACCATTTTGCAGACATGGTTGCAGTCGTGTCTCACATTACAGCTAGCACATAGGCAGCGCTACGTGGGAAGTGTGAGGGTCAGCTAAAAGCAGTTCAGCGCTCTCACCGCCTCCAGTATATCAGCACTACTGCTGCACTACAGTTCAGGGAGTAAAATTTGTAGGAGACAAAGTTAACTATAATAAACATGATCAGTTGCTTTCTCCAGACAGTTTACTTTTTGTTGTTTCTTTGGAAAGTTTTAAGCTGTTTAAAGATATATCTTTTAGCATTTTAAAGATCACACTCGCTTTCCCATGAAATGAACAAATTCAATAATTTTGGTGCTCAACTGGTATTTTGCCCTCAAGATCCACAGCTCAAGGGTATAAAACAAGCAATGGCACACACAAACTTACCTGAGTCCTGGACTGGGCCCTGGCGATCCTGAGTCTCCGAGCAGAATAAAAAACAAAGTAGCCCATGGTTGCTGCTGTGACGATGAAAAATGACACTGAGATGAAGAAGATGGAGTATTGATTCATCCAAGGACCATGTTTTTTCCCCACTTCAATAACCATCGTCACTTTCATGCCACTCTCAATCCGGTGTAAGATCTCCATGCCTTTCAGGTTGCCAATCATGATTGCAACAATCCTTTCAGCACCTGCAAAGGAGAAAGAGAATCCATGCTCAATTCCCAGGGGTTGTATAGAAGTCATTGTCTTAGATGTTCCAGTTCAAGTGCTAAAGAACAGACTGGAAAGTTTCTAACTAGCATTTGCAGATTCAACGTGCACTGATGGAATTGTGTCATCTCCACCTGTTTGAAAGGTATGTATGGTTAAATATGGTTCACTTGTACAGGTCATAGGTAGAATTCATTCCTCTCCATAGCACTCCTCACTCCCATGTAGGACAGGCATTGTCATTATTTTAGACTTGAGACTTTGGCAATTTGCATTTTAACATGCCTTTGGACTACATGAAGTTAAAAATAAGCCCTATACAGAGTGAGGTCACTAGGGATTGCGGTATCTCCAGGACCTCAGAGATGCCAGGTCCACAGATGGTGGCTTAGGGACCCTTCCTGTAATGGATCTGACTCCCTCCCTGCTCCACTGCTACTTCTTAACACCTCTTTTCTAAATTTGACAGTACTGTTAAGAACCTCCCCAGACACTGAGCAATCAAAGCCACAGATCAGCTTTTGCTTCTGTATTTTCAGAAGCAATTGAGAAGTGTTTGAGTGAAATCTGGTTGTGAACTATAAATATTGTTGTTGGTTTCTAATGCAAATTCAGAGGGAAGCAAATACGGAGGTGTGCCTGGCTTCTAAACAGTTGGTGGCAGACTGCAAACTCCATCCAGATTTTAACAACAGATTTCATTTACTCAGTTGAATGTCATGACAAGCCATCAGAGGAACCAAGGAAGGAATTTTATGGTAGGAAGAAATTTCAAGCAACTCCGGTTACCAAGTACAGACCAGAACAAAGCTGCTTTCATTTTAGTGACAAGCAAGTGCTTGACGACACTTGATACTATTTGCAGGAACTTCAGGCAGTCCCAATATAAAAAAAGAGTCTCTTAAGAGGAAAAAAAGGGAGAAAGGGAGAAGAGTAAATTGTCACTAGACCAGTGACAAACTAAATACAAGAAAAGTGGATTTGAAGACTAGCTGGTCAGGAGTCTCACTGCATTAAACCATCAGGTGCACAACATCCAAAATAGATATTGCATGGTAAAGGAATAAAGGCTATTACATAAGTGTTATTTTTAGCTCACCTCCCAGCCAAACACTTTTAATGGGGAGACCAATTTTTTCCCCCCTCCATTAAGAGAAACCTTAGGCAACTTTCAGCTATAAAAAAAGCCCTAGAATTGGTGTTAAACCACAAAGGCTCGTATTTGAAAGCACTTAATAGTTTTCCAACTTGCCCACATAATGCCTTTGATCCAAGATGGCTAAGCATGATGTCTTGCAACTCTCCTCAGTGTGACTAAACTAATCTTTTATTCAGAAAGCTCCTTGTAATAAGAAGTACCTCATACAGAGAAGAGGAAAAAAACCCAAAACGAAACAAAACTAATCAGCCAGACAGCAACTACTCTCCTTTATGATGAACTAGGGCTTATACATCAGTTATAAAATGAGCTGGAGTCAGGTGTTAGGAGCAAGTAAAGAATTAAGCATGGGTCAAGTCAGAAGCCGAGACTTTCATAAGCATGGAAGAAAGTGTGGAAGAACAAGCTGTAGCAACAAGAAAATAAAAAGCCTGCCAAAAAAGAAAAAAAAACCAACCACTTGTTTTTTTTCCCCCCTTCCCTCCTGCATGTGTCACTAGTCAAATATAGCTTGTGGTTATGCGCAACACAATGTAGCGTAGGGACTCCTGCTAATGAAATGTCACCATCATCCTGCAAAACCACTTCAGCTACTAAACCATCAGTTGTGAATGTTTTACCCTTAAAGAAAAAAAAAAAAAAAAAGTCTTCCATTTAAGTTTCAGGCTAATCAGTTCACCAGGATGTCATTAGATGACATTTCTAGGTCTTTTCCTGACAGTTTTCCCCCGAGATTCCTCTTGCAGTGTCAGCTCTGGTTTAGATAAACACATGCAAGTGGTCAGCTGGTAGCTTTGACACTGGAGCAACAAGGTCGGGAGGGAGAGAGCAGTCATTTCCATCAGCACCCGCACTATGCTCCCCACCTTGGAGCGAACCCCCACTGGCATACATCAGCATCCACCTTCAATATTTTGTAATACAAACTCTTAGGACCAACAGTTAATTTCTAAAGGCAATTACAGGTGAGGTAACCTGACATCACACATGAAGTTAACCAAATGCCTTATGCCAACAACAGGGGAAAATTACCCAGAAACTGCATCTAAGTTCTGGCCATCAGTGGCACAGGAGGAGTTTAGTCACTTTGGAAGCTCCTTCTGGAGAGGAACAAAGCTCTGTCACCATCACACAGGGCCTGTCATGGGGGCATCACCCTTACCTGGCACAAGACAAGGCCTCCTTGTCTGTCAAGAGGAGATTCGATGATGCCCTGTTAGCCTGACGCAAAGATAGAAGCCCAGAATCCATGTTTAGCACTACTGTTGTGCTTCTAGAATCAAACCAGCTAGGATCATCCACCCACAACGTTTCCTGAGCCACTACATGGGGTCCACCATGACAATGACTGAAACGTGTCACCGTGGCCTGGAAACCACCAACCTAGAGAGCAGCTCCTGACAGTACTTGGGCATCTTAATGGGAATATTTGAGGGGACATCTGCAGAGGTGTCTCAAGCGCAGCAGCTGCCCTGAACTGTCAGCTTCCCCTCCGACCCCAGACTCCAGCAAAGCAAGAAGAAAATCAGTTTCTGCCTGGCAAAAACCTCACAGAAACACAGGTTCCTTGCCTAGGCATCAGCTTTTGTGATTCAGGTAGAGCTTTCTGTAACAGTTTAAAGGACATTAGAAGGTGAGATTAAGCTGCTGCCTATTTAGCTAATAACGGGCTCATTGCTAAACAGAAGCAATTAAACATTTCCCAGCCTCTCTCCTTTCCCATATCCCGTGAAATTGGAGAAGGAAAGTTATTCAAGACCTTACACAAATATAGTCTGCCTCTGTATATTTGGAGTTTTGAAGAAATCGGAAGGCAGCACGCTGGTCAAAAATCTGAAGGATGCTGGTTTGCGATACAGGTTGGCACAGATGAAGCACAAGACTTTAAATCGTTCGTTGTGGTGGAGGAGGAGCTGGGACACGAGCACATTTGGCAAGCAAGGAGAGTGCATGACTGGGATCAAAGTTTTACCTTCCTGTATCAGATTTACTTAGATGCAGAGTGGAGTTGCATCTATTTATGTAACTAAATCTATTTTTATATATAAATATTTATATCTATATTAAACTCTGCCCTGCAAAGGCTTCGCTTGTTCTGCCATTACACTCCTGCTCCCTGTAAACAGAGCTACAGGTCTGACAATTCAGTAGAGAAATGCAATGTGCAAGAGGTGCACAGAACTGGGAGCATTAATTTTTGCACAGTAAACACCTGCTTTTTCACATTCATTAAGGGGATTATTGTAATTCAGTGCTACTCGTGTATGTGCTACAGATAAACCTATTTTGAACCAAGGAAATTGTTGGTCCTGGAGAACAGTCACCCCCCAATATTTAGCAGACTGCAACATAACTTAATCAATGCCTTAGCAGCAGTCATTTTTAGCTAAAAATCACAACCTGTTCATGCATTAAAGCACATGACGGCAAGGATTAGGTCTTGGGGCCAACCAAATCCCCTGCTTCAAAACAAGGGATGGGAAAGTATTGCTTACCCAATTCAGATTAAGTATACTCAATGTACAGGATAACCAGAACTTTAGTTCTTTGGGCCACTGCACATGGCTAAGTCCCAGACAAGCCTCTGTGTGCCATTGCTAAGTACGGTGGGACTCCACGGCACACCTCAAGGCAACACTAGCACTGCAGATCCATGCTAGAGCACAGCACTGATGCTTCCACCGTCTCCATTCTTGCACAGCTATCATCATAAACCCTCTCCCCACAGAAGCAACTCAGAAGAGCTGTCACAGTGTTCTCAGGGTGAACAAACCTGCAAGCTGATTCCCACAGAAGGTGGGATTTCCAAACTTGATTTTTTTTTCCTTCCTCCCCCATGCAGGTGAAGATATGAAGCAGCTTAGAAGAACTACCTCCTTCTCAGGCATATTACAAGTATAACAACAACTTCTAGAAACACTACAAGCAGGTTTCCCTGGATGTTACAGTGAAATGTCTTTTTATTTAATTAAAAGGGAACTGTTTTTCTCTAGATACTGATTATTAATATCTTGTACTGAGCATTCCTTTCTCATTCCTCTGTAGAGAACTGAAGTTGTCTACCCTTCCAGGTAGTTATGGTACAGCTTCCAGGTCTGGGGTTCACAAACTGTCAAGTAGATTCAGAGATTAAGGAATGCACCACATTTTGCAGTAAATAGAAGCTACACGAGTGAAAGTTTTCTGCCCAGCCCCCAAAACTCACTACTGTTAAAGCCCTTCTATAATAAAGAAAGAAAAAATAAAATTTCAGAAGGGAGATATACTAGTACTCCAAGCGGACTAAATACAGTAGAGTAAGACTTAAAAGCCAGAGACTACAGCCACAGCATAGACTTGCAGGAAGGTTCTGCCCACAAGAGGCTCTGCAATGGTGACAGTGAGTTTGCTCATGGCCTTGAGATCTGTGCTTGTTGGGGAGACCGGGGAGGCTCCATCAGCCCTCCAAGAGCACAGCTGCTACCTGTACGCGTGAACTTAACAGACAGCTTTCCCCATTGGGATGAAAGTTGAACCCTACCTTAACCATAACTAAAATTTATCCCTTGTGTCCTGCATCTCCAGCCTTGCAGCCAATCCCCTCACTGCAGGAAAGCATCAGAACTAACACAGGGTACTGCCTAAACTTCACCCACAGCTGCTTCCACAGCAACCATCCCTTCTGAGACAGCTTTGGTAAGCAAATCTCCCCCTGAGGAGAGCAGGGTGTTGCTACAGCCGTGTGTTTTCCAGGGTAAAATCCTGCCTCCCAGACACTCCAGTGCAGGCTCCTACAAGTTGAAACCACACCATGTGTGGCAGCCAGCTCAAGAGGAGGAAAACAGGCCTGTTTGTGCATGCTGCTCTCCTCAAAGCTCCAACCAGTCTGAAGTCAAACTTTGTTGTTTCACTTTCAGATCTTTGACTTTTCTTCCAGATGTTAGGGAAAAAAAAAAAAAAAAAAAAAAAAAAAAGAGAGAAAACTTTGCCCCCGTGTTAATCTTAATTTAGCTTTTGCATTGCACATTTAATAAATCTGAAAAACAACCTGGGAAGAGGAGGAAAGAGCACGCCCTCCCGTAATTTGCATCTCTGATGTGTTAGCAAAACCCCCTCAAGCTTATGGAGGCCGTATTTAAGTCCCCCAGCCAATTACGTGCCAGAAAACAAGTTTAGTTTTAAGAAAACCATTTTCAGCATTTGAATTTAAGGAATCTTTATTGTAATACCCCATTTCTTACTTACCGCTTCAGTTCCATAACCATGAAAACTGAACTGGCTCAGACTGCTAACCACAGTGCCAGCTTTACAACTGTATGCTATTTTCTGTTGCAACCCATTTTAAGATCTAATATACTAGTACTTAACATAAAACACCATGTGCCTTCAAAACTTCAGCAAAAAATTCAGTTAAGAAACTTGCCATCTCCACATGCTTTCCCCTCCTCTACCACTGACTCTGAAACCCCACCTAACACCACAGAGAACGTTAGTTTAATCTAAGAGCAGCATTTAACATTCTCTCTGTGCAATACTCTTGAGGTGACGCTGACAAACGCTGTGTATGTTTTTCCAACTCCTGTGAAGCCCTGGCAAAGCTTTTTGCAGTGAATAATTAACTTCCAGCTGTTTGAAAGCTTCTCATGTCATGGAAGTCAACTCAAGAGCTCCAGCTCCAAGTCAGCTCCTCTAAGCCTCACCCAAAATTCATTTCTTACCTGGTTCAGGCGTTGGAACCATTTTGCATTGTTTAAACTTGCTTTAAAGCAACAAAATTCAGCTTCAGGTAAGTCATGAAAGGCCCTTTCATTTCATTTTAAAGGTCTCAGTGTAACCTAGGGCAAATTCTAGAGATCTTCATTTTCTCAGACAGCAAAAGCCAAACCTCTCTAGTGTGTCTATCACTGTTTACCAAAACAGGCTGTAGAACAGCATGATGGGACCCTTTCCCCTTTGGGAGCAGACCTAGCTACAACACAGTGTGGTGAAAACCTTTCATTAAGACAACAGTTTTGTAGGCATTTTTTAAGGGGGGG
>NW_020799100.1:4508977-4517151 GCF_003259725.1 Athene cunicularia
GCCTTCAAAACTTCAGGGGGGGGGGGGGGGGGAGATATAAACATGCTAAGTAGGCAAGTTATTTCAGAACAAGGGAAAAGCTAGCATGCCACACACAACCTCCAACATTTCAGATTCCATAATTCTTTTTCACCCTTTCTGAAAGTCTACAGTTTTGCATCATCTTTAAGCAGAGTGAAATCAGGCACCTGGAGTTTTGTCAGTAATCTTTCACTTTGTCCAGAGAGCACCTCGTGCAACCAACAACGCATCTGCCCTGGCACAGCCACAGCTTTGTCTCCCCAGGAACCAGCACAGCTCACCCCACCACTCGGGTATACCCACAAACAGTCCTTGGTTTTGGGGGTATCAGAAATCCCTTTCAACAATATTTTAACCTAAAATCCAACCAACACTAAATCCTCCTTAGGACTCAACTGGGGTTTTAATATTGAAGAAAAACAGTTTCACAGGATTCACTGGAAAGGAAAGGTAAGGAAACAGTATAGTAACTCTACCTGAAAGTTAAACATTATCTTTCCCTGTGTAGAAAGGGGTTTTCTGACAGGCTAGCCACAGCTAGGTCACTGGAAGTTGTTTAATATCACAGTGGCAGAGTGAGACCAGATAAACAAAGAAATTTTTGTCATTAAAAAAAATAAAAAATCACTATTTTTCATTTTACAAAGGAATTAAACAGCAATCCAGGAGTCACCAATGAACTGTTTTCGCTGAATGTTTTAAGATGACTGAGAAATAAAGGATGCAGTTATTAACAGATTAAAGGCTGCAGGCATTCTGCTACTCAGCTGAGTAAGTTCTGCCAGAGAACTACTACAGGATGAAGGATTTTCTTTTTAAAGTGCTTGCATGATCTTGCAGAGAAGCCTTCAGAGAATGCAGTCATACAAGAACTGTTCAAAGTGCCACAGCAATAACCTATCACATCCCCTTTCTGCAGCTATAGAAAGCTCCAGCTGACCACCATGTAAGCCACATGCTCAGAAAAAGCAGAATGGAAGAAATTACTTTTGATTTTGATTGCTTCACATACAAAAGGAGCAGCAAAAAGCAGACTTCAGAGTTTGAATTGTAAAGGAAAGGATAGGCTCTCCTTAACCACAGCAGAATTACTACCTGAAGACTCTTTAGGGAGATGAAATACAAACCCTGCTCTTGGTCAGATGGTGGCTGGATCTTTTATCTACATGATACAGTGCTTGCAGTACAGAAGATCAGCACTAGCTGTGCCTTCAACCTTAGCCAAAGGAGTGAGTAGCACTCCCCTGGCATCCCTCCAACATCAGCAAAAAGGCATTAGGGGATCAAGCCATCTCCTGTACTTTAACATGAAAGACACTGTCAGTTGATTCGCCAACAATTTCCTACCAGATTAGCACACCTGGCTCTTCAGGCACATAAGAAGAATATTTGATATACTGTCTTTCAGGTTTTGGGAAAAAAAAAAAAAAGTAAGACCTAACAGTGACTACCACTTACCTCATCTTCTTGAAATAGGAAGAAATAGGGGATTTTTGGTGGTTATCAAACAGGTTGGTGCAAGTTTACTGTTATCTGCTACAGTAGAAGGGAAGATAAAACTAACAGCACACATAGACTGACCCAATATTCCGGACATGATGCAATTCATCCCGACTGAAAGGCCAGCACTGCACACAAAAGCCATTGTGTCTGGGCTCCATACCACACCAAGGACACAAGGGCTGTACACGCAAGGGCTACGCGCGCCCTCGGAGCTGGGCTATGAAACCAGACACCTGCACGCCAGCTCTGCTCCCATCAATGGTACAATGTTGACAAAAATCTAACGATTGCTCTCATCCACGTGCACAAGGCCAAGTCTTATCAGGAACGCAGATCTGACCGAGCAGCGCCTATCCTGGCACTCACCCTCCAGCCCAGACACTGTCAGAGGAAACGTCATCCTCGTGCCTTTATTGCCCTGTGATAAGCTCTCCCCTTTGCAAGAGGGGAGGGTGGCTGAACTCATAGTTCCAGGAGCAATTTAAGCCTAGATAAACTGACACATAGGTAGGCTTGTCCCTCCCCGTTCTTCTGCTCTGCATCCTCTCCACCCCAAAACATTACTTGGCATCAAGATAAAAGAATTGCTCACTTCCAAGCTACCTTGCAGTTATTTAAAGCAATAGCTCCTTATGACCCCAGCCTTCTGATTGAACTGTCTTGCTCACACTACCACCTAAGCTTAATGAAATCTACTTTCAGCTTGCTTTACTTGGCAGCTGGCACTATGCCGGATCTCTTCCTTTTCAACATACAAGTCTTTCAAGAGTACAAAGGTAAACATTCAACAGCAAGACCCTTGAAAAAGTTGCAAAAATTGGCAGGAGTACTCTGGAGAAGGAAGCAATAGTCAGAGCTTTAAAAAGAAAATGTTTTAAAAAAAAAAAAAGAGTGGGGAGAAGGACCATCACAGCACCTTCAAAGATCTTCAGCATGGTGAGGACAGAAGAGAGCGAAGAAAAGAAGCCCCCTGCTAACTGGTGGTTGTGCTACACAAAAACACCTGTTTTGGAGAATTCATGCCCACAGCAGTCTTTGCCTGGAAACACATACCCCCATATCCTCCTCCCCAACACTGCATCTGTTAATGGGACTACGCTGCTTGGGAACTACCACCCATGTTTGTTTAGGGAGACTCTTTGGTGAGGTTGGCCTCCAGACCAGCCACCGAACAGTTACTGTGGATAAGGAATATTTCCACACTAGGAACTGTGGGGAAACTTTTACTAAACAGGCTGGGTGTCTAAGGAGCACATCAAGACCAAATGTACTTTTACACGACATGAGTTTCCACGGGCCCCCAGAGGATACTGGAGGTGGAAAGCAACCTACATTCTATTTAGTTTAAATAGTGTTAAAAGTTACTATTTGCCAAGTGAATCCAACAATTACCAGCCTGCCCACACCCCTCCTCCCCCCAAGCCTTTAAGACTTATGTAAATGCTGCCAGGCCCTAAATCTTAGAACCTTTAGAACATGAAATCATCCTTTAAAACAGCAGCCAAGACAGTACGCTTAAGGGCACCGAGATGAATGAGCTCTGTAGGACAGCTCTCTTTACATGCTATTTGGTCAATGGCACTTGCAAGAGTAAAGTATCATCTTTCAATCTAGCAAACAGCATCTAAAATCGTCTGGAGAGACAGCAACCAATATTCCCTAATGAAAACTGTTCGGTGAATTTACTCAACAGCTTTCAGCAGTTTTGATTTAGTGAATGCACCGCTCACCCTCTTCAGATGAGATTGAGCTCCCAGCTAATACCCCTTGCTCTCAACATACCAGTAACAGCTAAGTGCCCACTGGAAACAAGCAAGTTTGAAAAAGGTAATGATAAATTAATGTAAGCCAGCACAGTGTAAGCCAGAAGGCATCTGTCTGCAGAAAGACGACAGGTCACGTTTGATACAGTGGGGAACAGTGCTGAGCCTGACCGCTGTTTGCTCACTGACACATTCAAGGCTGCAGGCAAACAAGCACCGTCATTGTTTCAGGGCCATATGTCACACAAGGAAGCCTCTGCTACCACAGCTGTCACTCAGGATTTTAATTCATCCTTTCACATTTCAGCAGCGCAGTTAACCCGAAGAGCAAGGGCACGTCACAGACTGTTCCAGGCTATCTAAGGGCTGGTGCCTACCCTGCAGTTTTCCATGGCCCAGAGGTACCTAAAGGAGACCCAAAGGAGCAAGGGCAGGGATCAGCAGCTGTCAGTAGCACTGCTCAGCCTGTGCCGCTTCTCAGTGCCCTTCATGCTTGCTCACACGCCTCTGTGCTGTGGGCAACCCCAGGTCACTATGGCACCCCCCATACCCTGCAGGTGGGAGATCAGGGTTACCAGCCACACTGAGCACCACAGTCAGTTGCCCAAATGCCACTATAGCTGTGACATAAATTTCCTGTAAACCAGGAAGCCAGGATAACTGAACACAAAGTTGCAGCACGTACACATCAAATAGCTATTCTCAGATCCAAAGAGCAACCAACTCCAGGCAGTACAGACTGCAAATATGATCCCAGGCACAGCAGGTCCATTCAAGTTCCTTCTCAGTAAGGAGCTGGTGGTAGGAAGGACTAAATAACCTTCAGAAGCTCACCCGGAGAGGGAACACGGGAGAGCCAGTGTCATTAATTAGACCTCGCATCCTCATTCCTCACCTCGATGTACTCAGCACAAGTCTTCAACCACTGCAAAGGAGATGTGCACTATTTGTTTACACAACATTTACAAAGCCTCAGCACAGCCTGCCTTGGGATTACTATTCTGTCTCAGTCTCGAACAGGAACAGTTTCACAGGTCACATCAGCCTTTTAATATCATGGGAAAGTTTTAGCTTGTTTCTAAAGATCATGCCCCACACAAAGTTCGAGAATAACACAATTATACACTTTTGCCATACACCATTTCCTCTAAGCATATGGAAATTAGCCTTCACCTCAGTGAAATTCCTGCAGAACTAGTTGAGTGGCAGTGCTACATACTTAACCTTTCCTTCCCCTTTCACCCACTGGTGCAAGTTTACACTTGAACCCCATCTTCTTAGCCTGAGACACACTGTTTTAGCCAGAATTATTTAGCTGTGTTCCCCCAGAATAAGCCATCTGCAGATCAGGTGATGTGCTTCTCAAGACTAGAGTTACACACCAAGAGAGAAACCAAAGAAAATCATCACAATGGCTTTCTGACCTGCAAAGAATCCTTCTTTACAAGCTTCAAAGAAATACATAACACTGAAAACCACTTTCCATGGTTACCACCATACACTGACACCAAAGCCACCTAACAGCCTGGTTCTATCTTAAGTCAAGGTCCACCTTTAAAACAAACCAACTCATCGTGCACTTTTTCCCCACATGCTGCTGTTTTTCTCCAATCAAATATCTTTTTCAGAAGGTCAATATAGATTACAGAGAGGTGCAATTATAAGCACACAGAACTGTACTTTGAAACCCTGCTCAGCCTGCCACAGAGCAGTACCATCTTCTTAAAATGAGCACAATTAAAACTCAAGTTTGCTAATTGATACGGTTTTGTGCTTATACAAGTACAAAGTAAATATTACTTTGGACTCCATTAAATCCTTGACATTCTATGTGTTAGAAAGGATTAGGCAGGATTTGATCATATCTGATTTGGCTATTTATTGCCTTCTGTTGTTTTCATTGCCAGGGTGGTTTGATTTTTGGTCTTTTTTTAAAAAAAAAAGTTGGCACACCAAAAAGTTTCCACGCAGTACACTGATATAAGCAATAAAGAATTCAGACTAAACATGATGATTATAAGAACTCTCTGGAAGCTGGATGACTAGAACAAACACTGCTGTCAAATACAGGCACATTTAAGTCTCTAAACAAGAAAGTTGCTTCAAAAGCCAAGCTTACCAACCCCCAAAAGGCACACTATACTTTTAGATAAGCTTATGCTAATTACTTTGTGTTCTGTTGCTACCAAAGTTCTGAGAAGAAAAGAATGTTGTGCCATACGTTTTATTAAAGCCCACCCACGGGCATCTTCCTTCTCTGCAAAGGAGATGACAGCTCCCTCCCGTGCCCCACCGCAGAGAGGGGAGCCCTGGGCTCGGCTGCAGCCTGGGCAGGAGATGCTAGTCCAGGCATGTCAGGAGATGGGAAAGCCCTCAGGCTTAGCTCGCCCTTGCCCCAGCAAAGCCACCTCCCATTACATCCCCCTGCCTCAGCTTGGAGGAAGTGCTCAGCCTTGTCTGGTTTCACTTGACAGCATATGATGGCCCAGTTAAAGCAGAAATGAAGGCAATTAGGAAACCCTGACTGGGAAGTCACCATTAGCACAGCTACAGCCGTTACAGCAGTGGCAGGAGTCGCAGCTGCACAAAAAACCTTCTTCTTTACTGAGCAGGGCTACATTCACCAGTGCCACCACTGGAGGCCAGAAGAGGAGACCCATACCAAACCGCAGTTCAGCACAGGACAGTATGACCAGTTCTTAACTCTTAAGTTTGAGCTCAGCCTACAGCACTATACCAGGAATATCCTGCACTTGGCAAAATGAATGAGGCTGATTACTTGTAGCTTGCTTCCTCTTGGCTGTGCTGTGGTGAGCGTTGGCTCCCCGCAGGGGTACAGGGCAGGGGTGGCCCAAGCACAACGTGCCACCAGGGCCCCTGAGCAGAAGGATGAGCATTGCTGTTGGAAGAGGCAAGAACAGGGACACTCGGGTCCAGAGAGGAAGAAAAGGGAGGGTGGAACAGGAGATAAAGTGAGGAACTAAAACAAGGACAAGGAATAAAGCAACAGCAGCAAGCTTGGCCCAGTAATTGTGCTAGGACATGGCGAGGAGAAGTCATGCAGATGAAATAAGCCGTTTGACAGAAACTGTCTTCTCCAAGAAGTCCTTGTCCTGTTTGTCTACAGTTCAGCTAGGAAATTTCAACATGCCCTCGAGCCCGTAACCCATCATGCAGGATAATCAGGACAGCTAGAGCCACTCTGACATAAATCCCTTAGCAGAAAGCTTAAGGCCAGCATGGGAAAGGAGGGAGCTCCTCTTGGGGCAGGCCCTGCAGAGAGCAGATGGCTCATTTCAAGAGACGGCTCCGAGCAAGATTAAGATGGTGTAGGTCTCCCAGCAGCCAGGATGGAGGAGGGGGCACAGACACCTTCCCCTCAAGAACAGGTTCAGCAGTGCCAAAGGAGCTCCTCGGAGAGCTGCAGGATGAGGCAGGCACACTGTGCACAGTGCTGCAGGCAGGGATGTTACTGCCAGTTCAGCAGGAGGAACTCACCCAGCGATAGCCAGATCTCAGTAGCCTCTGTCAGCAGATGATTTGATTACATAAGAAAGCTCTGCCTCAAAGGCCAGAGCCCATCCAGATGTTACATCTTAAATTCTTAAAAGCAGAGTACAGGCAGTCATACAGCTCATTAAGACTGCACTCAACCAACCTCCAGAGGCAGCTACTGTTTCCTCATCTCACCAGAACGCTTACCTCGGCCGCTAACAGACAGAAATCCTCCCCACCCCTTCTAAGAGAGGTGCTGCAAGGGCATAATTATTTTTCAATCCAGTCAAAGCTTTAAGACTTACTATTCATTCTCACTGCAGCATTTCTCTCCAGAAGATGTGGCTCCCCAAAGCAGTGCCACTTTGCAGAATACCAGCACACCCGTGAGGTGTGTGTGCATCAGGACAGAGCCCCCCGAGCCAGCCCACCCTGCCCCTCCACAGACTTGTGCTGTCACCAGGAGGCAGTTGCACAGCTCTCAGCCCAGGGCTGTTTCTCAGGAAACACTAGCCTGAAATACAGTCAAAACTCAGTCTTCATTTGAAAGATAGGCAGTTCAGAAAAAAAACCCAAACAAAAACCAACACCACTGCTGGCAAGTAAGAGGTTTTCTATAGCAACAGAAGAGAGGCTCTGTCATCAGCCTCTGCGAAATGGAAACAACTTTTAACGGGCTTTAGCTACTCGCACTGGAAATAGCATTTTGCTGGTGAAAAGTTACCTGTGGAAGAGCCTCACACTCTGCCTAGTTCTGAGCTGGTTAGCACGAAGGAGATTGGGATAAACTGTGTCTGGGTGAAGAAACCCACCCTAATTCAGGGCCCAAATCTACCCCACAGACTTTAAATTAAACCTCCAGCATCCGTCAACTCCGGGCAGCTACCGGGACATGCCAGAAATCCAAGGAAGCCGGAGGCACCGTTCCCACCTTGGGCCCCGCACACCTGCGGCCAGAGCCCAGCCCACCCAGGCCAGCAAGCTCAGGCAGCCGCCTGCCCGCCCTCAGCCACCAGACACCGTCACTCATTAATCAGAGAATTCAACAACAGCAGCGCCTCGGACGGGACCGGCTAGTCCAGGCAGAAACTCTTCTCCTGCAGAAGACAGGACAAAATTCCAGTCTCTCACCGAGCAGCCACCTTCAAGCGGAATCCGCGGGGAGGTTAAACCCACGGCGCGCCCCGGCCCCGAGGGGAGGGCAGGGCAGGGCAGGGCCCCCCCTCCGCTCCGCTCCCCGCGGCCGCTCACCGTGGTGGGACATGGGCAGCACCTCGTTGCCGGTCCCGCGGTAGTTGTAGATGACGGCGGCGGAGGCGCCGCGCTCGGTGGCCAGACGGATCTTGTCGGCGAAGGAGCAGCCGCCGCCTCGCTGGATGAGGGCGAGCCATG
>NW_020799100.1:4517201-4556965 GCF_003259725.1 Athene cunicularia
CCCCCCCCGGATCGCTCCCAGGAGGGGTGGGTCACCCCTCTCCACTTCCTCCCCGCACCGTGGGTGACCCCCCCCCAGCCTGCCTCCCCCCGAGTCTGCCCCAGTGCCTGCAGCCAACAAAGCACCAGGGGGCCCGTGGGGACCCCCGAAGGGGCCTCCTCGCAAGGGGCCCCCCCAGCAGCCCCAGCGCCCGGTGCCCAGCCATGACCCACCCGCTTCGCGCCGTTAATATTTACCAACCCTCAGCAACACGCCAGATCAGCCCTGCCTGCACTTGCTTTATAGAGTACTAGGTTAGCTGTGTTAACTCACCGGCCGTTGTTCTCCATGTCATTAGCCGTACACTATAAACCTGCCACTTCAACCGAAAGCGTCCTTTTCTATTGATGTATCAGTCGTGTTTGCACAGTTAATTATTGTTTGATCTATGTAACTTGCAATGAAAACTCACATTTCTTCAGGGCTCTGCAGTTCCTTCCTGGACAGCCAGTTTGCACTCACAAGTCCCTTGCTCCGGCTCACGCACATTTTTGCGAGGCTGCCCCGCGTCAGGCAGGGCGCTCAGGGTGCTTGTAGAATGGCTGCAAACCTGTGTGTGACATGTAGAGCCCCGCCAGGGAATTCGAGGCAAGAAAGCAAGATAACGGGAGAAACAAGACCATTTCGAGCTCCTTTCCTCCACAGAGCCACTCTTCTGGTGGAGAGGCCCCGCTCCTCCCAGCTGCTCTGCAGGTTTGCCCCTCAAACACATCCCCAGACGGCCGCATGTCACTGGGCGAAGGCCGGGTCTCTGGATGGGAGCCCAACATTTAGAAAGGATTATTCCTCTGCAGTGTTTACATGGCACAAGATCAACTGCTGCCTATGCCGTCGCCAGCAAAATTAGTGTAAACACAGAGTTAAACCCTTTCTGATACGAGTCAGCACCACTGAGTTTTTAATGCAGGGTTTTGGCTGATTCTGAATGCACATGGCTGATAACCGATAACTTGGCGTCAGTCTCTGGCGCACATATTCCTCCATTTCCACCTGTGCTAAACACAGGACAAGGAGTGTTACGCAGTCAAACCTAACTCAGGTTTGAATGACTACCTGGGAGCTTCGAAACCAACCCGCTTCAGCCAGCATCCACCCCTGCCAGCCCAGCATCTGCACGCTGTGTACCTCATAGCACAGGGAGATCAGCGGTTGGGTTTGCTGATGAAATAGCAGCGTGCAGAGCAGGTAATGAAGAGCAGATGAAGCGATTTGCTAAAGATCAATATTGCTAAACACGCAAAGCTTACTAAGTGAGCCCTTTTGTCCTAACCTCTCGCTTTCTCATTCCACATCTAAGTAGACAACTTTTTTCAGCAGTAATATCTCTAGCTACAGTAAGAAGTGTATCTATAGGCAATGAGAGAGACGTGGGTTTGTTTTGAAACGTGTTCCATGTAGGTGAGGGGAACAATTTAACAATAAGTTAATCTGAAAATATAGTCAAGCTTTATGCAACAGCCAGACTGCTCATCTTCAAATGCCTTCAAACCTTTAGGGTTGTTTTGCATCTTCACCAAGGCAAAATTGGACCAAAGGCAAAGATTGGAACCTCCTCAGGATACAAAACTTGGTATAGCTCTGGGATTTGGAGTATAAGGCTCAGCCGCAGTCTCTTACACTTCCACACATTCCAGTTTGTAACGTGACTACAAGGAAGCGTCAGGCTGGGTGAGGATGCGGCGGCTGCGCGCAGGCGTTGCTGCCGGGGGCAGACCCACGGGGCACCGGGGGTTCCGGGCAGGGGCACTGCTGCTGCTCAGCTCCAGCCTGGCCCTGGGTGGTTGGAACCAACTGCACTGCTCTTCAGCAGCTGCTGGGAAACACACGCATGTGGCAAAATGTCACAGCACATCTGGTAATCTTGCCAAAATGAACACAGAGCCTAAACCGAGCCTCAACTTAAACTTCTCACCACACAGTTCAGAGAGAGATAACAAGAAACAAAACTGCTCTACGTGTGATTGCGGACGTTTTGCTGCCATGGCATTATTTTGATATCAGGTTTCTGACTCCTTGCTCAGCCAATGTTTCCACTTGCTTGAAAATAATCAAGTAAGCAAAGGGTGGGCACAAACAGAAAGCTTGTTGACTGGGGTTGAGGAATTCCCCAGGCTAGTAAAGCAAAGGAAACGGGCTGTTTGTATTGGGGCAAAAAAGCCAATGTTTGTGCTGCCAGCGGTCAGTCCTTCCGAGTAAACACTGGAAGACACCAGCCTTGCGTGGCGTGGCAGGGAAGCCACTCGCAGGAGGCCGATGGTCCCTGCACCTCCCGGCAGGGTGAGCAGCTCCTGCGGGCCAGCACAACTGAGAGGAGCCAGATGAGGTGGCTGGGACAGTGTCAGGGTGCAGAGGGACACCCCAGCAGAATTAAAAATTATATGTTTTAAAAACAGTATGCCAATTATACCTATTTTAAGCTGCATATCTCACATGGAGAACTTTCTGGGCTCTCATTCATTATATCTTCTTTCCAGAGTGATAATCAAAGAGATCTGCAACCTTACTGAAGTGTATCCTTTACTGATGTTTGAAAAATAGGGTTTGTCTGATTGATTTCAGCTCAGATACTTATAATTCACAACAGAAAACATGCATATTGCGTAGCAATTGAAAACAGTCACCAATACTGGAAAGCTGGGAGGGACCAGGCAAGAGGAGGGCTGATAAGGGGTTTTTTTGCTGGTTGTTTTTTTTTTTTCTTCCTTCCATAAAGAGCTGATATTTTGTTGTTTGGACAAAGCACATTTTGGTTTGGAGAAAGAGGCCAGACATCATAGGGACTGTGACATGTAGTACAACGTATTAACAAGCAGAGCCACTTACTTCTGCTACGTTTGTTTGTGAGACCTTTCTAGAAGTTCCTGAAATTAAAAGCACTACAGCCTACGATGATTACAGATGTGGGAATGGTAGGGTTACAGCATTAATGGGCTCCCACAAAATCAGAAGCAGAATTACATCTAAAACAGGTACAGCACAAAGGAATTTCTGGCACAGATCTGATTTTTTTAACCATCAAGTATTATTATTTAAAAACCTATGCTGTATAATTTTGCTTTTCATTTTTTTCCCCATGGCTACTGGTGGAGGCTCTGAGAAATTCTGAAAGTAGGGCATGACTTTCAGCTAAACAAAGTGCAATCCTGGGAGCACTGTCACTGTCTTCTACAGGGATGGACCCTATCATTATCTGGCACTTTATCTTATTTGAATAAATATTTAAATATCTCTTTTCAAGATTTAAAAAAAAAGTATATACTAAATATTGCTTTTTAATGTCAAGCCAGATCACTCAGAGCATCTTGCTGATGAGAGACCTGTATGTTCATGTCCTTCAAAACTGCATTTGTTTCTTGTTCAAGTACCCAGCTCTGGATCTCTGTCTCTGATGGAAAGCTCACATGGACACAAGAAATCTCTGTTAGGGCAGAGCATTACAGGGGCCAGCACTGAGGGCTCCAAGTGCTGCATATGGCTCTGAACTGAGTCTCTGGGCCTTCTCCACTGAACAATGAAGTGGAAAGGAGAAGCACTTATAAAAATGGAAAAAGCAATCTAAAGGAGTGCCCTGAAATGAAACCCAGGACTGAATGTCATGGGACAAAAAAAATCCATGAGCAAACGTTACCCTAAATCACAAGTTAAACAGAACAGATCTTGCGTTTCCTTATCCAAAACAAGCTCATGTCCATGACCAGCAAAGGAAGGGTCAGGAAGGGTCTTGGGCAGGCAACAGTGTGGGCTAAAGCATCCCAAATTTTTAAGCTAGCTAAAAAAAAATTTAAGGTACGAGGATGGAGCTTATGGTCCTTTGCTGCTTTACAAAGACGACAGGCTCAGGCTGGAGGAGGTGTAGAGGCCAGAAACCTCCCACCTCCTAAGCCTGCGGGGCTTAAGGCCTTCCAGAAGAGTCTGAGGTGATCCTTGTGACTAGATGCAGAAGACAATGGAGGATGCCAGTTCCAGCTAAGTTTCATTATGAATCTGGGAGCTTGTCTGGCTCTAAACCAACTTGGAAACTCCAGCCTAAAACTCTCTGTTTGCTGGACATGGAAACAAAAGTGCGTCAGACTGCCCTGTGTGCTGGCACCAAACGATTTCCCTCGGCTAGCCAGATGTGCACAAGAGTCCCCAGTGCCAGGAAAGCAAACATTGTTCCTCCGTGTTCTGGCACAGTGGGACCAATTGTTGTGACAGTGCTACATGTGCCCTCTACCACCCCAGAAAACGTGGGTGAAACACTGTCAGCAGAGGCAGAAGGTACAAAAGGGATGGATGCTCATACACTGACCAAAGTTCACATGCACTCTTCCTCCCATCAAAGACACTTGCAATTTCATGAAACTATGTTTTCCATCTTTCATTTCAAAGGAAGCTGGTTGATAAATAGAATACGCAATATCTAGGAGATGTGAGCATATTAAAGTGAAGATGAAAGCATTCTCCACAGGTGACTACAAGGAGCCTTGAGATAAAAAAGCATCTACAATTCCTCTGAAAAACTAAAACAAACAAAACCCTCCATACAAGGCCAGAACTTGCCAGACAACATATACTTTTGGTCTCTTTTGGTTTCACATGTTGCTGAGGCATGATGCTACTTAGCCCTGTTGATTCAGTGGTGGTCTTTATTCAGTGACAATGGAGTTTCCAAGCAGGGGACTGAATCAGTGTTTTCCTTCCCCTGCAGTGCATTGGGCAATCTCCATTTCAGCCTGGGGAATGAGATTTTCCATATAATGCATGTAATGCAGTTGATGAACTGCCTGTGCAAGAAGCCCTTGCTACAACAGGGAAAGCTTAGCAGTGGCTTCAGCTGTTAAAAAGGTTTTCATGACCACACGCTGAAGGCAGGAATGCTCTGAATAGGGGATTTTAAGATCACACAAATGTAAAAGCTCAACTTTTACAGTATGATTAGCACATCAGCATAATGAGGGCATAAGCTGTGACAAACTTCAGTGGCCCCAGTAATATCAGGGGTAACTTTGCCAACGGCCTCAACAGGCCACAGACTTGCCAAGCTCTTTCCATCTTTCCCTCCGGCCCCAAGAGCTGCTGACAAGCTGCAGGAGGCACCTGCTACCCCAGTGGAGACAGAACCTCAGGAAGGGGACTGGCAGGAGGAAACAAGCATTAGAGGAAAGCATCCAAATGGAAAAAACAGGAGGGAGAAAATCCTCTCTGGGAAGGTGAGATCTAGTATTTCAGCGCTTGGACCCAGCTGGCAGCTAAGGGGGTTACAGGATCTCCTGAGCTCCCCCAGGGCCACCCAGCGCTGGGCAGCCGTCAGGGCTCGCAGCCAGGAGCGGTCAGCACTCGCTCCCTCTCTGAGAGGACTGCGGAACTGTCAAAACCAACTATCAGCTCTAGACTAAATGATTTGGTTTAGGACATACTTTTTTTTCTCCCAAGATTTATTTTTGGCACATGACTTCAAAGCATAACAGCCCTGCACTGCAAAGTTTAGAGCAAGAGGCAGTGCTTGCCCCCACCCGAGAGGACAGAGACCTTGCACGGTGGCTTAGGCTCAGCGGTGCTTTCCAGCGTGTGCTTCTTTCAACATCTCCCCCTCCCTGAGATAGAAGAAATTATAAACCACAGATGGTATTTCCTCTGCGCCTTTTTCATCTCTGCTCAGCTGATGCAAAGATGCCCACAGCCACAGCTTGGGAGAGCACTGGGGAGAGGGCAGCCCCCTGCCTGCAAGCACTTCTCCAAGCGTGAAATGGACTCTATTCATAGCAAATAATTGTATTTCTAGATCTCATCGATTTATGTACATATTTCAGGTTTTGTTCATCAACATTTTTGCTCTTCAGGGGGATGCACATGGTAATACACTTTGATGCAGGTGATCCTTTTATGGTTCCCCAACCCATCTGGAAAACTGCATAGAAAGCAGCAGTAGATTTCTACCGAAACCAGTGACTACTGCAAGCAAATTGATGGCCCATGTTAAAATATCTTCTAAATAACTTAGAAATTAATTCTAAATACTGTAAAGTAGTTATTTTAGAAGTAATAAATGCATCTCTAAAAAAGGTGGCATAGCTTGCACACTTGCTGACACAACATTTCCATGTGCAACTGGCACACTCTAGAGTCCACTGAAATCAAAGAAAACACTTCCACTGATTTTTTTTTTCTTCTGTTAAAGACCCTGTATAAATCCTTAGTTAGAAAGCCAGGTGGACTAGGAGGTAAATAGACAGGACAGTAAATTACAGCAAGAATTTTAAAAGAAACAAAAGGCTGATCCTGAAAGAGACTTAGTGAAATTTGGGTCCAGAAAGTATTCTGAAAATCTCTGATCAGTTGCTTCCTAGATCACCTCCAAAATTTCAAGTTGGCTCATTTTTGTTTTGGTTTTCAAAGGAAAAAAAGTTATGCAATCTTAAAATTTTCCTTTCTGTCCTCATCCCTCCACCTTCCCCATCCCCTCCCTGCAGATAACTTTCCTCTTGCCTACGCTAATGATCAAACTCATCTGAAAGCTTGGAAAATTCAAAGAGAAGTTTCCCACAAGTTTTTTAACATCAGCAGCTGCTTAGAGGACAGAAACCCCTGACAGTTCCTGCAGGTCCCTCAGGAGAGGCGGAAACCTGAGGTTCAGCAGCCATGTGCTGTCCTTGGGCTGCCAGCTCCTGATGGCCTCTGCCCAGGGAGAGGCCCACCTGGGAGACATTGGGGTTTATTAGTTCGAGGAATAAGGAAGCAAAAGGCCTTTTGAGCTTGTGGTGGGAACAGAGGTGAAATCATAGAGAAGGAAGGGGAGAAAAGAGGAAAGCGTTAGCCATGTGGAGTCAGAGCGGGTATAGGGACACAGGGGACAGGTATTAGGACAAAAATCCCACTTGGTTAGTTGTTTTGCTCAGAAAAGAACTTACTTACGTCAAGCACCT
This sequence comes from Athene cunicularia, assembly GCF_003259725.1. Classification (NCBI taxonomy): domain Eukaryota; kingdom Metazoa; phylum Chordata; class Aves; order Strigiformes; family Strigidae; genus Athene; species Athene cunicularia. The sequence goes on from NW_020799100.1 coordinate 4,524,146, forward strand.
GCTGTCCTGCTTCTACATGTGCACTGGTCAGGGTAGGGCCAGCAATCAGCTCTGCTTTCCTGCAGCGCCGTGAGTGCCAAAGGCGTATTGCACTCCCGCACAGCCGGAAGCTCAGGGGTCTTCAAGGAAGCAAGAAAATGGGTTTGAATCCTCTCAGGTGATAAAAGGAACCAAACCCAGCTCTTCCCTGGTGTGAGTTAGTGCAGTGAGCTCCTGGGGAAAAAGGTCTCCGCCACACCCTCTGTGCTTCACCAGGAGGGACCATCCCAAAACACAGTGAGAGACGATGCATGAAATGTTTAAATCCAGCTGGGTTCCAAGCTCGGAGTCTTGACCTGAGCAGTGCCCCGAGCCACAGGAGCCTTCAAGGAGATCACAATTTAAACTCAATCTGTCTTGAGCATTTTCCTATTAGCTGTTTACACCCAGCTCCTTGCTTGAGTGGTTACACCCAGGCAGTTTGCTATTTGCCTCGTTGGCTTTCATCGATCATTCTGAAGTGTTTCACAGTGGTACCATCATGGAGAAGAGGCACCAGGAGCTGACCCTACCAGCGCACTCCGTGATGCCCCTTGGGGACTCATTTCTCTCATACCTGCAGGCTTCCACCATTACATTTTTCTTCAGTTTTAGGTTGTAACAACCAACACAACTTCAACTGCAATGGCATGACTGGTAAAAGAACTTACATTGATAAGCTGTGCAGGTTCTATAATATACTACATGCTTGTAATTAGGAGCCAGATTGATTGACTTGATTAGAAGCAAATATTTCTTTTGTTCTTTGTTTCCAGCAGGTTAAAAAGAGGATGCCACCTTTCTCTTTTTGGGGAAAACAGTTTAGCCAGCAGGTTAGCTTCTTTTTCTGGTTCTGGCAGTTAAAGTTTTGCAAAGCCTCTCCTGAGTTTTGCTAACTGAGGAAGCTCATGAGAGCACCATGCTGCGGTCTCAGGACAAACCTTCTGCTGGGTTTTACACAGAAGCAGAATCTGGGCTCCCTGTATATGCTCACCACCAAGTTTATGGATGAAAAAGTGGGCCACAGTATGCAGTCATCTGAAATAAACCCAGCGCTCATCACATTGATTACTGTGGAAGCTGGAGATACAGTACTAAAAGTCAGTGTGGTGAGGCTTTGCTGGCTCCATGTTCTGGGGGCTCTGGAAAATCCCAGACCTGGATGCAGGGAGCCCACAGCTGAGCACAGCTCACAGGGATTTATATAGCTGCTCAGGAGCCTTTCTGGAGCTGTCTGCTTTGGAGATTGGACAGTCCAACCTGTCTCTGAGCTGTGTTTGGTCATGGTTTGAGTATCTCCAAGGATGGAGACTGCACAGCCTCTCTGGGCATCCTGCCATGCTGTTCACCCACCCTCACAGTGAAGTTTTTTCTTATGTAATTTCTTGTTTGTACCCACTGACTCTATTTCTTTCACTGGGCACCACTGAGAGGAGTCTGGCTCCATCATATTTACTCTCTTTGGCCCCATCAGGAATTTGTACACATGGATGAGAACCCCTCAAGCCTTCTCCAGATAGTCCCCGCCCCAGCTCTCCCAGCCTCTCCTTGCAGTGACAAGGGCTGTGGGCTTCGCCCCTCCTGTCACTGCCCTCCCCACCTCTCAAGCTGCATCACAGGCGTGAAGACTCTGAGACAATTTTCTTGGACAATAAGTGGAGGAATTTAGTCTATGCTATCAGAACACTGACTTCACAAAGGCATCAGGACTGCTGTTAGCACAGCCACTTACTTCACAAGGAATAAACAGAAAGGGAAGTTCATGGCATCTGCTTTGCATCAACATTCTTGGAAGTTCATTTGTTTTCAAGTGCAGGTCCTACAGGCTGTTCAAAGCTAGGACAGAGAGCCTGGCTTTTACTACAGTAAACAGAGGAGATGACTCAAAATGTGCTGTAAAACAAATTACTCTGAAGATCAAATAAGCAATGATATTTTAGAGAGTTCAGATGGGGAATCTGAGCAAGTTTTTATACCAGCTTTCAAAACAAAAGATAAAACCAAACTCCATTGTCAGGCATTTGTCCCACAGGTTTATAATAGGTGTAGCTGATAAGATTCTATCTGAAAATACTTCAGAGATAACGAATGGTAGACTTTGAGGCTACAGAACTTGGAAACAAGTTGGAAGGAAATGCAGACCTACAACATTTTTTTTCAGTTATTGTCAGGATTGTCAATTATTTCTATTGTACGGATAAACTGAGATATCTGCTTGCTCCTGTTGTACAACAGTTCTGCCAGGATACTGTTCTTCATGAGTCTTAGCAGCTTTCACCAGGAAGAGAAATCCCTTTCTCTTAGTAAATCCCCTGGAGAAAACCTTTCAGAACACACTTGATATTTTAATTTAGCTGCTATATTCGACTCATATCCAAATGGTAGCATTAATGGTGTTTTAATTTTTTTTTTTTTAAATGCTCCTATCTCCAGTCTCCTATTTTCTCATGTAAATGAACTGGAAATAAGGAAAAAAAAAAAAAAAAAATCACAGTGACAAGAGGATAGAGCCCTCCACCGGCCAGTGCCAGCCCAGCTCACATGGGCCCAAACCAGCTACTTTGTGACTTAGCAGACCACCATTACTCTGCTACCATCTGTGGTCTAGTATTTGTTACTTAAAAAGGAGCCCCAAAATACCTTGTTTAAATTCGGCTATGTTTCAAAAACTTGACAATTCCTGAAATTTCCATTTGTTTCAAGGACAGGTGCTGGAAAAATGTTATTACAGATGCATATTCCATTTCCTTTCCAGAGAAAATCAAGTGCTGGAACTACGAAAAAGAGCCATTTTTCTTCCAACAAAAGCTTAGTCTCTGTGTCGTTGGATCAGCCTAACTTCATGCAAATAAGACACAAACACCTACAGAAAATCTTTCAGATTAAAGTAGAGCATTTTCCCACCAGTGATTTGTGTAATCGGAGAGGAATGGGAAAGTTGTTACTAGTATATCTTGACCTCTAAAATTTTCCACAGTAAAGGCTATTAATGTATCAGTTTTATCTTGTGTGTGTGTGTAACAAAGAACCAATACCCAATAACAGGTAAAACTGATGACAGGTAAAAGGAACTGTGGTAGAGGATGAGGGAGGAGTCACCAAAAGGGGAGCTTTTTATCTTTGTTCCTTCCCAAGAGGGGAGTTTATCTCTGTTCCTTCCCAGCAACTTTAAACTACCAAGATTTCCTGCAGACCTGGACTTTGCCCAGAACAAACTATTTCATTGCCCTAAGACTGAGCAGGTGCTTTACAATGTGAAACACACATTGTAACAGAAGTAAGGTTGGCTAGAAAGTTCTACTGATTTTATGTTAAAGTCAGCAGGAACAGAGGAAGACTGCAGGAAACAACGGCAGTTTTCCCCAACATTGGACACTTGTCTAGACTGTACTTTTGCCAAGAAAGGTCAGACCAGATGATCCTTGAGGTCCCTTCCAGCCTGGTATTCAATGATTCTATGAAACTGTGGCCAAGGCCTAATAACTAACCAAGGTGATGGGATTCCTATAGCCCAGCATGGTAGCAGTGCCATGCGGACGATAACTGAAGGTGTCAGGGCTGGCCCCAGCCGAGAGCCGGCTGATAACCCCGGAGGCTGCTGCTCCTTGTGTGATGAGCAGCTCGCAGATTGCTGGCAGCAGCAGGGCAGATTTTCCTCTTGCTGCTTCACCAACAGGGCATCTCATCTCCAAAGGTCCTCTACCCAAAGGACAGAGAGGATTAATCCCCAAGTCTCCTCAGACCTCTCTGGGCGATGCCACCATTGGCAGATTCCAGCCCAAATAGCAGAGTTCTTTCCCCAGACTTGTGAACAACTCTACTGTAAAAAAAATAATCTCCAAGCACTCTTTTGCTCTAAGCGCTGTGTGCAGTGACTGCCACTCTCCCATGCTTCTTTGGTTTTACCTGAAGAACGTAGAGCTCCATGCTTTGCACTGAGGAAATACAGAGGGAAGATGCTCCTTTTATACTGATTAGACGAAGAGCTCATCTCACTGAAGTATTTTGCCCTCACTGTGTTTAATGCATGTGACTACTGGACTGTTTTATAAACCCTCTTAGCCACCAAATAGATCATAATATCCACTTCAGTCCTGTAGGATGACTATAGAAAACAGTCCTATTAAAAAAAAAAAATCAGTTTGTCTTTGAGAAAACTGAATTAAGAAAGATGGAACTTCATGTTTCAGGAAATACACTCTTGAGTGATACACGTGTTGCTTTTAAGATTTAAAAAATCTCTTTAGTTTTAAAAAATAAATCTGAAAAATTAAGGTCTGCTTTCAGAGCTCATCCTAAATACTTATTTCTGGAGTCTAATCTAACTTGTGTTTCTGACATCCTAGTTACCCAGCATGTCTAAACAAGGTTCCATCCCATTCTCCTCCACTGATTTCCGGGGAAACAGGCAGCCCTGCTCTGGCTGTGCTCACACCTTGGGCCAGCTGGGCCCACCACCACTCACAAGAAACGCAGCTGTCACCAACTTCACAGCTACATAGAGCCAATTCTTTCTTTATCCACCTAGTGTTAGTATGAGCTGGCATGCTCCAAACCCAAATTTAAAAAGCAAGTTAATCTGAATTTTGACATGGTGGCCGTGAAGTCTAAGTTACTTTCTCCAGAGGTAGAACAAAAGCTTTGGTTTATTGGCTACACATTTCCAGTAAAACATTTAAGCTCTGTTTGCAAACACTGGCTCTGTCATGGTATCTGGAGAGTCAAAACTGGCTGCGTTGTACAAGTCACTGCACTTTCAGGGCTGCACAGCACATTTTTTATTATGTTGTGCAATAGCTTGTTTTTGTTTTTTTTCTTTTGAGCTGAGCCTCACACAACAGTTAGACTGGTAAAGCACCCGTGATGCTGCTACAGGTCGGTAAGGGCAGTCCTGAGCCAGTTGGCTCCACAGCTGGGGGGTTTGACACCTGGGAACTGCCCAGGTACGGGCTCCACAGCTAACTTCCTGAAGGAGCAACCCAAACCAGCACCGGGATAGGTCAGTAAAATGCTGCCTCATCTCCAGATTAAAAATCACTCAATTTGCTCACAAAATCAGACAAGGCAAAGAATTCCTAGTGCAGCTCCACCAAAGTATATTTCACGAAATTAGCTATGAACACGTATGCTTTGTATTAAAGTGCTTATTAGACAGGTTGACCTAGAGGAACATACAGAGAAATGAAAGCCACCACTGCAGTATCACATGTAGCTTCCCAGTTCTTCCCTAATGACAGATTCACAGCTTAGTGCCAGAATGGGCGATTACATTCATTTTGACTAACCTTTCATTAAGGAATTTGGGAATCCTAGAAGAGGCGGAGACCAGCCACTGTTCAGAAAAGATTATAACAATTTGGGGGTGGGGAAGAAAAAAAAAAAATAGGTGCAGCAAGATCTGGCTTGCAATCTGCAAAGCATATACCTACGCTGCAGACACCTATAGGTTCGTTTGTGTCTAATCACAAAAAGTAAACTAGTACTTTCAAAGCAGACAGTATGGGTTTCTCCATATCACTGTCTAAAATAATTTGCATGCTGTACAAGTGAAAAATGATACTAACTTCAGAGATTCACCAGTCTGGCCACACTGTACCAAGCTCAGAACATAACAGCAGAGTATTTCTTACTAAGCACTGAAGTCAAGACTTGAATTGTGGAATACTTTTTTTTTTCCCCCCCATTGAATTTCTGGATTGAAGCAACAATCATCCACAAACAGAACTTCTACCTTATAGGCCAGCTGTGCTGTCCTGGACCAAACCCCAGAGAAATAATCAGGTTGGAGCGCTTCATGCTGTGATACTCACCGATATGTGACATCAGGACAGTGCTGCTGCCTTTGTCCCGCGAGTTGTAGATCACAGCTGCTGCTGCACCCTGTCTGGCTGCCACATTGATTTTTTTAGCAAAACTGCAATTGCCTCTTTCAATCAGCGCTATCCACGGAGATTCTCTGATGGTGAACTCAGTATTTGCGTTGCAGGCTTGAAAATCAGCAGCTTTAGGAATGGCCAGAAGCCCCCGAGCACTAAGCAGAGGTGAATGTGATCCATACAGGCCACAATCGCACTGCTCGGACACAGACTTGTTGCTAGTGCTGTTGAAATAGAATAAACTTACAGAGGCCCTCACAGCAAATGCCTCTGTAGTCTTGCATAAGATACCGACCTCCACCAGGAGGTAGAAAAAAATGAACACTTGCTTCATTGCTTATTCAGCTAAGCACAAAATGTCGTCTACAGATATTTTCAGCTGGCAGGGTTGCTATTAGCCCACAGCCTGCTGAGGAGTCTGAAATTTCAGTTCCACCAGGAACCTGACACCACCCAGGTAAGTCCTCAAGGTGTCTGAGCTTATCTGGAGTGGGCGCTGTGCTGGGAGCCCAGGAACACGCCCATCCATTGTGAAGGTGTAGCCAGGGACACGCTCATCCATTGTGAAGTAAGGTGCAGCCAGGGACATGCCCAGCAGTTGTGTAGAGGTGCCGACGGAAGGACCTGCCAGTAACCCACGGCACTAACCTGCTGCTCCTTTTTCACAAAGCTCCCTTCTCTCCCTCCTTCCTCCCCATCACTGCATAAATTCGAGCTTTGATGATGCTTCCCATGAGATTGCTCAAGCCCCCTGCTCCTATTTCAACCTGCCCGTCACTGCAGAGGACGAGGTCATCTTTCACCTGGTGATGTAGCTCAGGTTTCTCACTTCACAACGTAACGTGATGCACATGTTAAAAAGGTCAAAAGAGGAGAGAATTATTTTTTAAGATTTCCATTTTACAGACTAAGATAGCCAAGTTATTCCCTGCATTTTGCCTTTTGGATTGTTTGAGTCATCTCCTCTCTGTCAGGCCCAGCTTGTTCAGGTGTTTATAATGGCCTGATTTTAACATTGATTTATACCAATGCAAATGACAATCACCTGAACTGATCACAGAAGGAAACTACCTCTTTCAGCCCATTTTCACACTGTAGGTCACAATCAAGATTCACACTGAGACATTTGGTTATCACCCAACTCTCCATTTCTGGGTGTCAGTTCTATAGATTCTGTCTCTGAATTCAGTCAGCGTTGTATTTCGTAACAATTACTAGTATCAACTCCTGTTTTCTTAGAAAAATGAAAACTTTTCTAATGTCAGAACTCTGTAGTCCATAACAAAAATAAAGAGCAAATTGTAAAGTTAAAGACCTTTATCCCATTTTTCTGCACAAGTCATGCTGAACCAATGTTGAAAGCCAAGAGAAGCTCCAGCTGGTGGCATATATTTCAATGGAAGCTCGACCTAGTTCTTCCATGAAGATTCTTTAAAAGAAGTATACGACTGTGGAGATTCTTGGAAAACTGAAACAGCTTTCAGAAGTGAAAAGAAAATGGAAAGAAACTGAAAGAAATTATCCAAGAAATTTACAAACATGAATTCATTTATTTATATTTTTCAGTGTTGCACTAAGTTCTACATCACATTAATGCAAAAGTGCTCTTACCTCTAAGATCTATGAATTAGCATGTTTTATACACTTGCAAGTACCATTAGCTACATACAGCTTACCATCTTCTGTTTTTCTTTGAAATTAATGCCGGAAACATAACAAACATGCAAATGTAAGATTTCAGAGTACAGTTCTTCCGTTGGTTATGAACTCTACAGTTAGAGAATGTGCTCTGATAGTACTTTACCCTCAGCAGTGGCAATATACAGCAGCAAAAAGGATTATTCCTATGCCATTTTGCAGGAGTAAAGATTCTGTATCTTGGTTTAACATGGCAAAATTAGCATGTTTTGACAGGATCAAAAATACTTTGCTTTTATACTTGTGTCAATAAACACCAAGTGAAATAAAACAGCGCGAGTGGTTTCTTTGCAGAGAGGACCTTTGCCCCAGTACTGCAGTGCGGGTTTGGCAGGGAGGGGGGAGACAGACAGAGTGGTGGAACCATCTATTAACACTGCAACACTTCAGAAATTGAAGTCAGCATATTAAGTTCAGTGTAACACACAGGGATGAGGGTAAGTGCCTCTACAGAAGGACGCAGTGTATTGAAATTCCAAGTCTACTACAGGCATTGAATATTCTCTAGCTACAGAGAGCCCATGCTTCTAACACTGGCATTTCACTCTACGAGACTAAGCATCTCTCCTTCCCAGCTTCTGCCATAAAAATTTCAAACATCACTTCTGTAAAATAAAATTATATACTTTAAAGTCCCAAGTGCATATTACACATATTCCACACCATTCTGGTATTTCTTTTAAGGTTAAGAAGTCCTAACATGGAGGATGAAATGATTAATGCTATGTGTTTAAAGTGTAGTAAGCAGTTGCAACGCAGCAAAGAGCACTGGCTGTGTTTCTTTTGGGTGGGATGCTAGAGCAGCTGAACAGAGTGGCCCCACGACAGGGTAAGCCACATCAGTCCTTTCATACAAAGATAATTACTTTAAAAATTGCTTCTAGAAAAAATGGTTTCATTAAAATCAGACTTCAGCCTGAAGCATATCTACATTAAAAATACTGGCTGACACAGTCAGCATGGCTCAGTTGGGTACACGAAGTGCTGGTGCTAATCTCTCTCGCTCTAGAGCAATGGCCTCTAATCTTCACATGCCCATAAGCAATAAATTACACAATAACATACTGTGAGCAGCACCATGCTCTTCTCGGGTCGGTATGTATTAAATTTGCCTTCTCTGGCAAGGTTACAAGGTACTTTGATAGGCATGGGTTGACAAACATTGCTCTAGAACTAATACTGTATGATCCATACAAAATATAAACATACAATACATAGTAACATTTAACTTTTAGTCCCTGTGCAATTTAAGTTAAATCTTTTCTCATTAATGCATTTTAAAACTGTAAACCACACTATAGAGGCAGAATGTTATCAATTTCTTTAGAATGTTCAGGCTTTTACTTTATATAGTGAAATTGCCTATGAACTTGTACTATAATAAAGACATATTCCTCCTTCAATTACCATTAACTGAAGTTAGGGTACAGAATTCAAGTGCTTGAAGACAAGGTCAACTGTCCCCAGGGTAGAGGAACAAGCTACTAGTTGAAAGAGATGCTCCTTAATTACCAACAGGCTGCTAAAACGTGCCTAGAAGTTTTCCACAAAAGAATAAAATCTGTTTTTATAAATTAACTTTTTGGTCAATAATGGCATAATTTAATTGGCAAGCTTCCATAATGCAGTCATTTCTTCTCAAAGAACTGAACTCATACTAGTTGTCACATAGCAATGTATTTTAGCTCCTGCTCGAGAATAATTTCCTAAGGACCCAGCTGTATAAATGATTTGAGGCTGTTTGACATAGGGGGAAAAAGTGGGACTTGGTTCTGAACTCAGCAGGAGTCAGCTGCTACTTACAGGCAAAAAGCCAACAGAATTTTAGTCTTTTGCTCTTGTGGAAGCAGCAGCTTCTCGCAGCTGCTGAGCTCCTTCATGTACTCAGCATATAGCTATTGGTTAAAAGAAAAAGGATAGTGGTGATCAACAGCAAAAATACAGATTTTTCTATGGTGTGACAAACTGTATCCTGCCATGCTAAGCACTCCTCGAAGAAAGTTTTTCTTCTTGCAAAACTAGAAGCAAGTTCCATAACAAAGTTTATTTTTTAAAATATTTCATTATTATTTTATTAATAAATATGTTAAAAACCTTTGGGTGTTATACTCACTACCCTATGTTGTATATACAAAAGCAGACATACAAAGACACAGCTGCTGATGTTGCTAAGGCAAAAAAGAACTAAAAGTGGCATCTTGGATCACTGAGTCCAGACCCCAATACTAAAGGCACTGTGGTATTTAATCACTTTCACAAACACAGTAAGCTTCAACCCTAAAAAGCATTTAGGTTGCCCCTAATACCTCCCACTAAAAGATCACTATAGAACATTACAGCTCTAATCCTCAAAATTATTCTAATTTCTATCCTAAATTTATATCACAGCCAGTTAATTCTTTTGCAAACACTGCCTTTAATATCGGGAAAGCCTGTCTTCTTCTCAGTTCTCACCCTGATATAGACATTTCCTGCGCATGTATGTGCACAGGCAGAGAGAGAGAGGGGTAACAATCCTATATATACTCCTTGGTATCCTATCAAAAAATAAGCTCACTGTATTGCCTATTCATCCTTCTTGAACATAAATGACCAAGACATTTTGTTATCTGTTTCAAGACTGCCAAAAAATAAAGGCAACAATTGCCCTTCTCCGTTACATGGATGACCACTGCAATTGCTCTAAGAATCATAATTTTATATTTGTGTCTGCTAGTTCTAGAAAAGTGCAATGTGTAGAGGGTGTATTCAAGTTACAGCAATTTTATTTCCCTCCTTCTGAACAATATAAATCTAAAAAATAAGTTATTAAATTACACTGATTCCAGCACACCAGGTTCCACTGTCTTGTAGATTTTGCTCAGGAAGACTTCCACCTTGTCATCACCCAAGTGACAGACGTCCAAGATGCAGACAACATGTTTGCCATCTAGATCCATTGCTGCTTTTACAATTTCATCTAGGAGTTAAGAAAAGGTGTTTTAATATACATACAGTAAAAACATATAGTGAATTGATACTGTTTTCCATGCAGTAATGTGTACACGTTCAAGCTTTTTTCAGTGAAAAACCTTACTCTGGGATTTTTTATTTTTTTTTTTGGTAGAATATTGTTAGTGAATTCAATGACTAGAAACGACAGCATCAGAACTTAGATATGCAAAAGCTGAAATATGCAGTACTTACCCATTAGTGATTCTCAGATTTCACAGTATTATTCAAGGAAAAGTAAAGATGGATTTAAATAAAATCAGGTCTGTCTATATAAACATGCAGAAAACCACGATGCTTCTATTGCGTTTTGCAGTATTATACACATTAATAGTGTTCACCATATTTGCTGGAAGGTGCTAGTAATTAGAAGCATATTCTGAAGGAATATAATTCAATAGTAAGCAAATAATTCAGTTTATAGGCACTATAGGTTGTGTTAAAGCAGCTGTTCAAAGTAACATCAGTGAAATGGATTGACAAATGGACAATTACTCCACTCATTTCAAAGCAGATCAAGCCAATAGTCTCATGCTCAGACACACATACTGACTACGTCAGTATAATTTTGCCTCAACTAATAACTGCAAATACTATCTAGGTCACTTAGGAGTTTGTGGTTTGGATATTAAAATACTATCTGCAGAGTATGAGAACAGCTCCAGTAAAAACTGCCTTGAAAGTTCAGTATTAAAAAGTTACTAAAGGTGGCTACATAGAATTTATGTATCTTTCACTGAAGACGTAAACATCTGACCAACAGAGATTTCTATAAAGGATTAACTCTTAAAAGATAAAACAAGAAATGATAAATTAATAATGTCAGTAAAAGCCAGTCTCACTTGAAAGTGAATGCCTTCCATTGCTAGTGGCCTTCTGCTGACATCCAGAGATGCAACTCATATGAGACAGTAACATATCATTTTGATTGTCTTCCAGTTGAAATAAATAGGGATCTTCAGGACAAACCAGTGGAAGAAATGCAACATCTATTGCTACATCATGGTTTATACCTGTGGAAAAAAAATATTTAAGTTAGCAGAAAAATTTATCTCCAGCTCATTAGCAACTTCATGCATCTTTTCTTTTTTTTAAAGAAACAAACTATTACAGGCCAAACACTGATTTTTATTGACTTGTTCTTTGTCCATTAATTATTAACTAATGCCTAAAAATACATTTTAATATATACTTGTACAGGTATTTATACATGAGCACATTCAAATTGATATGATGCTTTAACACACTATGATTTAAGGCTAACAATGCTGTTAGCTCAGAAAATATTAAGCCAACACTGGAAACCATCTCATACTCCTTTTTAACTTTATCACTGCTTCAGGGAAAAGAAGTTCATTTTACAACCAGTGTATCTATGTAATATGAAGTGCAGTACTTGTGCTACTGTTGTCCTGAATTATTATACTGTAAGTCCCAGGATTCTAAAGACTAAATATTCAAATACCTTCTCTGAAAATCTCGCTTAGCAAATAATGGAAACTTTCAAATTATGGGAACTTTAACATCAGCATCATTAAGCTAGACAATTTCCTTCTCCTTTTAATGGGAAACCAAACTCAAACAGATTAATAGCTCACAGTAATGCTAACAAACAGATAGACATCAATTTGCATATACATATTTTAACAAATAAAGATCAATCAATTGACACTTTGTGCTAACCAGAAGCAGCAGAGAGCAGTTATGAGTATGGCTAAAATACAGCCCTGAAATTTTCTTTCATGGAAGAAAGGAGCTTTAGGAGCATCACTGCTCAAAAAACAACTCAATGAGAATAAAGCTCAAAAGAAGTATTTACAGTATTCTTAAAGGGAAAAGGACAATTAATTTGTTTCTGATAAATACCTCTCCAGCAGGAAAGTCAGCTGTCAAGTAATTGAATAATTTACCTAATTATGTCAGACTGGTTGAACTGGTAAACAGGACCTCTAATTGTAATAATCAATAGCTTAAGTACTACACACATTCTTCAAATGATACACATAAGGCTATCAAAAAAAATTGCAATTATATAAAAATACTAGAAATTGATAACTTCATTTCAAGGTATTTTTAATAAGAATTACAGCCTTCAGGTAAAAAAAGTCCTAAATCATGAGTTCAACAGAAATCTAAAACTTCAATAATTTTTTTAAACTTCAAGAAATAATCAGAATCAAGCGATAGAGGAATCCATTCAGTTTCTGACAAACCTTCAAGCCATTCATAAGTTAATGCAGCAAAGAACAACAATGTTATACTGCTCTTGCTTAAGCTTTTTTAGAAGCCAAGCTACCAACTACTTACCCAGAACTGTCACTTCGTAATACCCAAGGCCACTAGCACTTTTAAACTCATTGATATTTTTATCTGTTCTGGTTTCTTTTGGCTGGTGCACTGCTGCATAAAGGTTGTACTGTTGCATAAGTAAATCTTTGTGCACATAATCAAATTTACGTGGAATGCTTTCTGGGAAAATTGTGCTGTGGTGCAGGTATTTCATTAACTTGTCCTTCACTTGTGCCCACAGATCACTCTGCCATGAATCATGAGTTCTTCCCATCTCTTCAATTTCAGGTACATCACTCATTCCTTCTTGGTCTATTATAAACACAGAAAATATTCAGCTGCTTATATGGTCATGGAATCATATCACTTCTCTGCTAGATGAAAAATATTTTCATTAGAACATTTCAATTATGGAGACATGGCAGAATGTTCAAAACAATGAATTAAATTGGGATTGGAACGTGATTAAACTGGTAACCTCAGAGGCTAGACTTGTGCTAAAAAGACTTATTTCACCACACGAAGAGCATCATCATGGCTTATTTTTGGAGGGCATGTAACTTGTTTAATGAACAGCCAGAAAACTATGAAAACAAGTTTAAAATGGGCACAGTGAAGGTAAACTTGTTCATCCCTTGCACAATAACTATATGCTTACATTGAGGACTATGCTACATTTAAAATTTCCTGCTATACAGTCAATGATGGCTCCATTCTTCTTTCCCATTACATGTAACTTGAGGATTGTTAAAGGTAAAAGCTTATATAGCCATCACCTCCCATTTTGAAGGGAAGTGTTAAATTCCACCTTTTGAGCTTATCAGAAAGCTCATTTCAAAATATTCCCAGTATAGCCCTGTAGCTCCTCCATGCCCTGTGAAACAACTTATCAAGTAGCCTTCCGAACATTTCTCTACAAACATTTCTCTACAAACCCCAACATTTCTCTACAAACATGCTTTTTGGCTTCTTTTTAGTGTCATTAATTGTTCTTATGTTAAAAAATGTAAGAAACCAGAATGTATGCACACAAACTTCATACAACACATGCAAGAACATTCAACAAGGGAAATGAGTCTTGCTGCATTGAGTTACGACAACAAAGGACAGTTAATTTAAAGAAAATTGACACTAACACTGAAATTAAAAGCGTGCTCTGAATTGCATAAAGCAGCCTATAGTATTTTTCTCACAGAACTGGAAATCACCATAAAAGGTAAAGGGGCACATGACAGTTGCTACACGAAGAAATGTTTCTTCTCATCATTTTACTTGGAGAATTACAGTATTCTCTACAAGTGTGACTACTTAATACTATACCTTAGGCAAATAAAGTACAAAAAAAGTTTCATAATCTAAACCCCCTTTCTCTTTCTGAAACTTCCATCATTACTTTACTTTCTCCCTCAATATATGATTGGTGCTGTAACTGTCTGTCCTACTTGTACAATCCTTATTAACTCAGCATAAACAGACATGTAATCAGGACAGCACAGTGAGAACAGCCACCACTGGTTATTTAAACAAGATGCTAAAACCTTTTAAAAATCTGACCGTGTTTTAGAAGAAAAATACTATGTCTGAACTCCTCTAGGTACAGAGAGCCTCTTGGCAGCAGACTACTTTCTTCTCTAAACCAATCAAAAATATAAAAATGGCTATGGTGAACAGTTAAACACATGATTTCCACAAAAAGCAATTGAGATGAACCCTATTTTGAGTTCAGTTAGCAGGAGGATTTTTTTAAATCCACTGTATAATTCCAGTGTACAGTAGATGTTTTTTTCTTGTAAAATTTTAGAAGTTAATTTGATCATCAGATTACACTGTTACTATAAAGTTTGTTTCTTGCAAACACTTTTGTTAGTAAATCTGAGTCAGTGTACATTTCATTATCTTACAGCACTGGTTGCAACCTTTTACTCCTCCTTTATACCTCCTGCAAAAAACAGTATCTGGAGTAAATGAAATTCCACTGAGTGAACCTTGTCCCATATATGTGCATATATTTAGTAGCTACATTTACTAACATATTCATATAATTATTGTATACTTACATTAGATGAGAGACTGATTCATTTATTTTGGACTACACTCAAAATATCAGCCAACTGAAGTTAAATGGGGTTTCACATGCAGTGAGGAAATACCAGGGTAAATTATATTTTAATTTAAGAATAAAAGTATCTAAATAGATCTGTTTTACAGCTATAAATATCTAAATGTAAGTATCTAATGCAAGATTTTTTAACTACAGTTAAGAAATGAGACATCTATTTAATTTTACATCTTCACATCCTTTTTTTTGAAAACCAACCTTTTAAACCAACCCATTGAAACTGCATACATGCGTTCATTTTATGAGATCTACCCAACAGCTCACCAATACTAGAGAGCGCAACAGCACAGCACAATAAACTCTACAGCTACCAGAAATGTCTGTAAAAATAATTTCAGGTGAGAACACTCAATTTCATTTCTCATTTTAAAAAGCAACAAGAAACTTGAGCGAAGACTTACAACCAATAAAGTAATTAATTATCAAACTTTCTTACTTTTCTTACTTTTGAAGAACAGATCTCTACATAGTAACTGAGGCTGCTCTTTCTCTGGAATAAAACTTCCCTTTAAACATTTATCTGTACAAATTTTTCTCCAATTTGAAACTTTCCTAATTTCAGTCTCTTTAATGTATTAAAGATTTGGGAAAATTTACTGTAATTTCTATTGCTTTAAAGCAGCATAATGGAGTAGGTCATCATCAACAGGCAACAGAGATAACCTACTGTGGTCATTACTAAATTAAGACGAACTGCTGCCTTGCAAAATTGAAAGGATGGACACCATTATACATAATATAGCTATACATAGAAGTAAATTGGCAGATGTTAATGTTGGGAGAGATGCTAGTAGTAGATGAACTTTTAGAGAAAATTACATGACTCAGAGTATATTCAGTCAGCTTTAAAAACGGGAAAACATTTCAAAGCATTTTCATGAAATTTAAAGCAGACCAAGTTGCACATAAGGCAAATTAAGTTTCTTTCTTCATCCAAAAACAGATATCAAAAATTGCATGGAATATGAGTTTATTTTTCATCACAAAGGAAGAAAGAAAAAATTAGTAATATTAACTTGGAAAAATCCCTAAACCAAACATCATTCTTATCACTGACTTGTATGTTGCATCCATTCCCTCCCCACATCTTGTATTTGTCTTTTTAATTAAATACTCACATAGCTTTGGGGCTACCTTCCCAGAGAGGGACAATTTTATCACATGTAGATGACAATAGCAAGAAAACTGCCAACAGAAAATATATGGTCTTATGCTAGTAAGCACTTCACAAAACTAACTTAAAACTTGCCTAAAGCAACACAAAATTTATTCCCCCATACTGGGAAACAGCCCCACACTGTCCTTCCAGCCATCCTTTAGAACACATCAGGGACATGACAGAGCAGAATGACATTAACAATACCTTACAACAGTGGCTCCCCAGAGACTGATGCAACCAGATGTAAGGAACAGCTGTCTTGACAAACAAGGGTTATAAGGCTTGATTGCCTATTTTGGATCTGAAGAGAAGTAGAAGACTTAAACCTCCTAAGTTATGTAGCAACTATTTGCAACGTACCTGTGCAGCACTGTAAACTGACTGATAGAGCTTGTCCATTTTTATCTTGCATGGAATCTTCATGTTGAAATTCATCCAAGCTATAAAAAGAAAGTTATAGCATATATATATATATATATATATATATATATATATTTAAAACCTATTTAACCTCAAACACTGAGCAGCAGAAGTTCAAAGCTTGACAGATTTCTAGTGATAAATGATACAAGCTCAAATGAGTGGGTACTAGTACCTGGTTTCATCACACAAGACTTGTAACATAGCAGCTTGACATAACAAGACCTGCTACACTCAGTAAATCGGTTTTGAAGAGCTTAGGACAAGTTCTTTGCCTTATGAAGTAGACAGAAAAAGCATTTTACACTCAAAAAAACAGTGTTTGTTGCCCTCTGCTGGGCTCCTGCTGGAAATAGCATGTGAGACACTAAAAGCTGAACATCACAGATGGCCAACAGGTTTACAACCTGATTCTGAAAAAACATTTGCACAGCATGCCACTGCACTTTCATATTGGCACCCTTTAGCAGTCAAAAACAAAGCACGAGTGGAGCCACCACGTTATCATTCCAGAATCCAAAATGATAGAGAAATTACAAATATATATTTTCGTTAGGATATACTACCCTGTTTTAACAATTGGTTCAATCACGTAAACTAGATTTTTGTTATATTTCATTTTTAAACATGAAATTTTGAATTAACAGAAAGCAGCTATTCTCTAACAATCTCGAATTACCTAGGATATTATGCAGGATAAAAATGTAACAGATACTCTGAAGCCACAACATGGTAAAATAAGCTCTAGGCCCATTTATTCCTTTCTTCTTTGCCCCATTCCTTGTTATAAACTCATCATAATGTCTGAATAGACTTAGGAAAAAAACTATCTTGATTATCTTGCACCACAAATAACTGAGACATAGGCAAGACTTTGTTAAGGCACCATTAAAACTCCAGACTACCAAAGCAGTTACTAATAAAATTTTGTAACTGCAAATACATAGATAGTGAAAAGGGAATCAAAGATGAACATGATGTTTAGCGGGACATTCTGTTTTTCAGTTATAAGGATTTACAGGTTTTTTTTTTTCAATTTTTCCCATGTCAGACAGGATCTATCTTGAAAATTTCATGTCAGTGTTTCATAAAACCCAGAAAATATCTAAAATCTAGTGAAAAGATAAAAGGAAATACATTGTGGTTTTTTGAGTATGAAATGCCCTGTCATCATGGTGTGGGCTAAGTACTGGAGCAACCACCTTGTAATCTCCAACTCTAAGCACAAAGGAGTTCTCATTTAAGCAGCACAAACTGCAACTGAGGTTTCAGCCACCTAATTTTGTAAACAAAAAAAGCTGCCACTTGGAGAACCTTAAAACAGCATGACCTTACTGCATGACCTTACTTGTCTCCCACCAACCACCCAAGCTTCTCAGCAGAGTTGTGTTGAAAATGTTAGTAAATGAAAATTTGTATCTGTTTCTACGTGACTTTGTAGTCCAAAGTATTTTTCAAATTTTGAAGTCCAGGGCAACCTCAGAAAAATGCATGCAAGATGTCAGATCTAAGTGTATCCGGTAGTATTTTTATGTTTTCTGTGAAAGGTATCAGGAAAGTGTCTCTTTCTAAAATAATTGAGTAATTACACTGTGCTTCCTATGGTATTATTTCTAGATGAAAGAATGTTTCCATGAAAATAGTATCTTGTGAAGAATTAATTCCTTTTACAAGAACCAGCATGGAAAGTGATTATTGTGTATGCATAACAATAAATTAAACATTGACATACCAGCTATATTATCATGTTTTTAAGCCATTAGAAGACATTTTCAAAAGTATTAACAAAAGTAGTCTAATTAGAAATTAATGTCCACAAAACTAATTCTCACTTTTGAGACTCAGACTTCTCAACAAGAGACATGAAAATCTAGAACTATGTTGGGAAAGGCTTGCTCAAAAATCACCGTGTCAAGTTAGATATATCCCAACTTCCCCCTTCATTAAAGCAGAGGATTAAACCAAGTCATACTGCTGACAAGTTGATGTTATGGAGATGGGTTTTTTTCCTTTAAAAATTCTCTAGTTTTAGAGGTGAATAGGCTCTCATTTAGACCTAGCAGAGCCTCTGAAAAATATGAAAATAACTTGCCACAATTTTTCCCCACTTCTTTCACAGATCTGTAGCTGGGGTGATTTCTCCTACCTGCCCAACATGCTATTCTTACAGGACTGCTTTGTGCTGGATGTGCATACAGTGTAACTTGAGCTAGGTTTGTAAGAGAAACCTACTTGTCTATACACACAGTTGATATGTTTCTTTGTCAGCCAGTATGCCTGCAAGCCACCTGATCTAACCCAAATCCTTCCATTTCCTGCAATATGCCATGGCTATTGTACACCAGAACAGCCACATTCCTGTCTTGCCCATGCCAGCTTTATGAGAACTCGAGCCACATGAATTTGCTATTCCCAGCCTGCATTCTGCAGACTCCCCTTTCTACATATGCCCACTTGTAAAAAAGCCTTTATTCAGTATTTCTGGATGCACTGGTATTCAGCTTTTCAGTCATTTTACTTTAAAGTATTGTCAACGAAAAAAAAATAATCAAAATAGATGGCAGATGAATACTTTCAGAAAACATTAGGAAAATAAGCATGTCTTGTGCTTCACACCTGTTTCCTAAGCATTGGGCTGTGATAAATAAAATTAAGAAAAAATAGTTACAACTTGTAGCTATGCTCAAACAATGTGAGGAATTGAAGTGCCTCAAAACAACAAAACACCCCACTCACTGACATGTAACTGGTAAAAGCCTTATTTTATAGGCTGGTTTGAAATCAACTTAACTGTCATGACACTACTATGGTATATGCACCTACCACAGCAGTAACAGAAAAAACAGTCTTCTGCAACAATTTGACAAGTTTACAGAAACTGAGTGTTGGTATCTACCAATTTCTCCCTGAAAAATTCCTACTGATGTGAAAAAGGGGTCTGAAGGCAGTGTCAAATTCTGGGAAACTTTCAGTTATGCAAACCTCAAGCTGTACTTCCCTGTATAATGGAATCTCCATCCCTTAGCTCTCAGAGGGGAGGGAAAAAGGAGAAAAGGGCTTAAGTTACATAAACATTTAGAAGTGAAACTGCAAGAATAGAAGCATACAAACAAGTTACTTTGAAGTAGTGTAGAGTGTGAGCAGGTAGTGTACCAGCAACTCTATGGTAACTGCAGTGCTAAACTTACAAATACTAAAACACTAAGAGAACTACTGTTTTTTTTTCACTTCCACATAAAAATAAGCCTTTCTGAAATTCCTGATCTTTCCCCATACACAATAAACTATCAATTAAACTACTCAGGGGTATATTGAATGTTTAAAAGCATATTTATGTCAAATGTCTCCACTAGCAAGGATATAAATGTCAATAATAATATTAAATTAGCCAGTTTCTTTGTAACTTGCTCTTTCTGAAACCCTTAATAATCAGATAAATAAGTTACCTGAAATGGAGGAACTGAGGTTGTCAATAGAGCCTTAAAATAAGCTTTTACTGTTTAAAACCAAGGAAACTTAAAATGCAACCACATGCTGAAAAACTGCACAAAATACTCATTGCAAAATAGTTTGATAGAATATGTACTTCAAAATATATTTCTACTGTTGTTATTTCATCAACTTAAAGATTTCAGTGAGAGCTGACATTTTGTTACTTCTAAGAAACAGGACAGAAAACAATGCAATTTTAAGGTATATCAGGCTATTTTTCTTCATATGTTTCTTTTGAAATTTGGAGAATTCAGCACAACTTCATAGTTAATTACAGAAACACAGAAGTTACCTTTTAATTATATAGAGTGAACCAGCTTTCCATAATCCAACACACACTTTCTCCTCCTTTAGTTGGGGTTCTAGCACTAACGGCATAGAGTGGACACACACAGGTAGCAAGGAGAGTAAGCAGATTGAGAAAAGCAGAGACAAAGTAAACATGCCTTAACTTTTTGCTTCACTTTCAAGAAATGGGGAGAAAAACATTCTTCCCACCCTCCACCCCCAAGAAAAAAAAAAGACATTTCTCAGCAAGTAAAAGAAAATAGGATTCCTCACATTCCAAAAAAATTCCTGATTTTCCTATGGATTTGTGCCACAAGTCCCTGCAAACTCCTGCACCACCTGCAGAGATGTGACCTTAAAGCCAGGCGTCACGTTTTTAATGAACAGGCTGCAGAGCCAGGCAACATTTTTCCCCTAGAAAATGCAGTATCTGCCAAGAGGACCAGAAGAAACAATGAAGACATGGAGGCTTAAGAGAGACTCATTTATCCCACAGAAAAAGTTTTGGCAAATGTTTTTCAATAAAACAGGCATGCTTATAGGGCAGTAATACTTGCAGAATGGTCTTGCAGAATGACTAACTACATCATTACTATTGTTGCTATATCCCTAGTACCATGATTCTTTGTTTTAGGGGGAAAGGAAGAGGTGCTAAAAGTAAACAAATGTGGCAACTGAGGGGTGTATGTACTGATGACACAAGTCCAAAGCACCGCTGCCGAAAAACCCAAACATCTGAAGTGACTGACACCAAAGAGTTCAGATGCTCAAACTATCCTAGCTGTGTTTGGAAGAAATGACAAGAACTTATGGCCCTTAAACACAATGCATGAAGGAAAGTAGCTTTTTATCCCAGACTAGCAAATAACAACACTCATTCAATTTTCTTAATAATTTCCCATGTGTAGTTATTTCATTAAGTTCCAGATTTCTCAGGGCTGTGGATTTGAAATTCCTATCTGGATTTTAAAAAAATATCCTTTTCCAGATCCAAGCTGAGCTTAATAAAGACTGAGTGTTGGGTAGGAAAAGGAGCCAAGTGGCTTCTCAGGGGTAACTATACTCACACCTCTGTAGCATCAAGGATGAAGTATAGCTCAGTCACTGCTAGAAAATGCATTAATGCTATTACAATGTTCACTCTGCTGGCTAATTAAGCATCCCTCCCTCCTACCTTTGACTTTTCTAGTTGAACTGTAATCTCTCAAACAAAAACTACATATACTACTCTGCTTACCAAGATGGACCCCTGTTACTATATACTCCCTAAGTAGCACTAGTAGCAGTATAAATATATGTTTAATATCACACTCAGAATGATGTTTCAGAAGAAAATAATCCAGTTAACTAGAAACAGTGCAGAGGAAGTGAATACAAAATATTAAACTCTACCCTAATCTGTACTTGCATTTCACTTTCAATCCTGACCTGTAAAAGTTTCACTTCAAATATCTTTGTTTCACCATTGCAATTCTTTAACATAATCAACTTCACATGACTTACCCAAATTTCCTTCTTGCAGACCGTGTGTAATAGAGGCAAGGTGTTGCAGGAGTAACAGATGCTCTTCCCCTTAAAGTAGGAAATTCACCATTATTTTATAGTATTTATTTAAATGGAAACACAAAGTGAATAAAATGCATGTTTTTCTTTCAGGCAGAACTAACTTAAGACACTCAAATTATGGAATTTTTTTATGGAACTGAAATCCACTAACAAGTTTGCTGTAACACCGCCAAGACAGAACTTCTATTCACCAGGGTTTTCTTGGTCTTAAGTTTTCATTCAATCTTAATTATATTTAATCTCATTTTCCTTCAAAATATTCCAAATACCCACCCCTCTTCCCACACTATGACTTTTGGATGTGAAAAGTTGAGAAGAAAACCAAGCCCTTTACAGCATGGGAAATCCACTACAAAAAAAAAAGTGCCTGGCTAGATTTTTGTAACATTAAATCTGTCAAAGTATATGCCAGGCTTTTAATACTCAGTATGGGTATATGTGATTTTGCACAAACATTGCAACAAAGGGCAGTCTTATACAAGCGGACATTTTACTCTTGAATCTAATACAGTTTTATCAGACAAATTACTCTGTCTTATTCCATTTCCTTATATCAGACTGATACCCTTTGTCTATGTCTGACTAGATGCAATACAATTTCATGAAATCCCATCACAAGCAGAGCCATAGTTACAAGTTATTTCGAGCCTTTAGGTTAGTGCATGACCACCATCTCCTTGCCTTTCTGACAGCAAGTTACAGCTACAGGCAGTACATTCCATTAATCAGAAAGAAAAAAAAAAAAGTATGTTTGAAATTAAGGAACAGGTATACCAGATCCCAATTGTGCAATTCCAGTGAAAAAATCTTATTTCCTCACCACTGTAAGCGTTGCCGGTTCCACTGCTATGTCACTAAACTATATATGGTTCCAGTATCAACTATTTTTATTTCAAATCTGTGAGATTAACCACAAAAGTAGAACAAATATTAATCAGAAGAGAGCACTGCAAAGCAGGCACCTGCTTTAATCAGTCCTTCATTAGCCTGAACAGTATAATTGTTATATATCACCTGATGACAGGAAAATTACCTAACTACTTTTTAAAGATCAAACTATATATGCTTTTAAAGCTTTCTTATATATTTTTATGGCCTTGTCTCTCAACTAATTTCTGTAAACACTTTTTAGAAGATCCAGTACGTATTTATAAAGAGAGCTTACTGTTCTGCATCTGTATTTAACCTGCGCGGTATCTTTCTCTTGACTGAACTTTTTTTTGACTGTAGAGCTTGGTGCTGATGTTGTTCCCCAGGAGTGCAGCATGGCCCCAAAGATGACTGAATTTCTTTTGTTTGAAGGTTGGTGTTCTTCCCCTTGTGAACACAGTCTTGTTTGGACATAGCAGCACTTTCAAGAGACTGAGAAGTATCTGTCTGCAACAGTTAATGGTTTAAGAGTTTCAAAGCAAAGCTATTAGTTCCAACTCAAAAATCTGCAAGCTTTAAAGGAAAAATTTACCCCACCTTCTGAAAGTCATGTTGTATCTAGAAGAAATTAGCTTCTAATCATATTAATAAGATAAATTCTGTCTAGAAAGTGACAGTGAGCATACTGCAGTAGCTGTCTCTCCTGCGTTCTGATTATCATTATGCTATCCAGTCAAACTCGTAACTTCTCAACAGTTACCTAGTTATACAGAGGACTGCCACAACACTTTCTGAAAAGCACTGAATCATCACTTTTTAAAAAGTGCTAAATTATGATTTTCAAAAATTTTGCTCTCAAAATAGCAAATGAAATTAATCAAAAGACAGTGTAACTAGGTTCTGAACTCAAATGCAAAATTCTCCATTCTAATTATAATAATAGCTGCTTAAGTGCTATAACATTAATTCTCAAACACTGTACCTGACCAAGTTCTGCTCCTGAGGTTTCTTCAGCTGCATTGCTAGAGCTGATGTATCTTATGGCACTAATTTTTCCCTGAACAGCAATGCGCTTGTGTTCTCTGTAGTGCAAGTCTTCAATCTCTTTCTCCATTTCACCTATGGCTTTCAAAACCGATTTAACTGCAAAAAGAAATTTCCAGAAACAAGTTTTAAAGAAATACAACTTCAAAATATCTGAATGCAAGGTTCAGAAGTAGGAATTTGTTACTAAATATTCAATTGATTTAAAATTATATTTTTGAAGAATTTTATATCTTTTTGCTGTTTACATGACATGGAAAAAATTTAAACAATAAACCTTATTAGCTCACAAGCATCTTTTAGCATGTGTTATCAGACACTACATTTTTTGTTTCAGGTGAAATTTCTAATTCCCTGTATTCTTCAGTATAACTGTCTCAATTCTGATTTAGCAGAATACTCAGAGTAAAACTTCTGGGCAGATCTGTAGCTCATGTAAGCTGCTGCACTTTACTGCAGCTAATGGTGCCATGATACTTTCTGTAAGATGAGAATCTAGTCTATGATACATTTAGTCATGAAAGGGAATTTTTCTTGCACAACATTACAAATTTGTGTAATCGCTAACAGTAACTGTGTTGCTTTTTAACTGATGCTTTAAATGCTTGGAGTAAGACTGAACTGAAAAAGGCTACAAATCTCAAGGATACTTGATGGTAGGATACCTTTATTGTTTTTACAATACTTCAAAAAGTTATTTGGAGGTCGTGGAAAAGGATAATAGCCACCAATGACAGTTTTCTTCATTTGATCAGCTTCACTTTGTGTTTTAGTCCACTGAATGAAGTTTTTCACTTTGGTATCCTTGGTGTATGGCTGGCCCTTGTGCCACCCTTTCAAAACAAAAATAAATGGGTATTAAAACCAAAGCAAGCATTCTCATCTTGAAACTATCCTGAACAGTATGTCAGAAAAACTAATTAAGAAAAACTGGACTACAGAATACAAAAGACATCTTTCTACTACTCAACAGTGTTTTATGAAATGAGTCTCTTGAATTCCTTGACTAACACATTTGAAAGTGAAAGTTAGACAAATGTAAAGTAACGTAAAGAAATAAAACAATTAGCAAAAACGCTACTAGAATACTTTCTTGCAGGAGCATACAAAACAGTAAAATGATCAGAAATTGGTTTATTAGCAGGACAAAACAGATACATCATCTTCACAGGGTTCAGCAAAGATTGTTACCGACAGGTAATTTGCAAGGTATGTATTCATTGTTGGCTGCTTTAAAACCAAGATAGGGACTAAGGACCAGTTTTATCAAACAAATTGTAATTCTGACCAGTCTATGTCTAACCTCTGAACTGAAACAGATCTTATCCAATGGTTTGCAATCTCCAGCTGTAGTTCTCATTTAGAACCCAAAGAGACATATAATGAACTAAACCTAGGGTGGGGGAAAGCTTAAGTATTTAATTAGAAAATTAAGCACAAATATACGCTGCAGGAAAGCAAAGAAAAAAAACAACCTCTCAAACCCTTCATTCAGGAATAAATGAAATAATCAGAAATGTATTAACAAAAAAACCACCTTGCTTTGCTAGTCCAGTTAAGCACAAAACACTCTACACCTAGCTGGTCAGGAAAGACTGTGTATAGAACTATGTTCAGGTACTTTTTTAGCACATACTTTTTCTCTGTTTCTACTTGTTGGCAGCAAGATTTGGACTGGGTGACTGATACTTTAGGAAAATTGAATAAATGATCTGGATAAATAAACACAGGAAAGATACACCTATTGCATCTTACAACTCCCTTGCAATTAGGCCCATACATCACTCGCCTGCAACACTACTGTAATCTGCTTGCTGATTCAAGAGCAAAGATACTATAAAGAGCTGTGCCAGGTCCTGCCTGCGACATGCTGATGGGTGGTATCTAGTGTACAGTACCACAGCACCACAGAGAGCACTGCAACTGCAGATCCAGGTATTCAGACTATCTAGAAGGACTGTTCCTTCAGTGCCGTCCAGCACCACATCCCTTCCGAGACTACATGGGCTGCACTTGGAAAGTTGAAACTTGAAAGTTGCACTTGGAAAGATGAAACACAACAGCTCTTCAGATATTTAGTGAAAAAGAGTAGCTAAGACAAATAAAGGACAATCATACTTCTTTTTTTTTTTGGTAATAAGGAAATTTGTAAGCCAGAAAAGCTGGAAGTGATTTTTAACATTTTTAAGGAAGTGGTAGTCTGTATTGTTACACTATCAAAGGATTAAAACAGCCTGAAATAATTAGTGAATTAGTAAACATGTAACTTAACCTAATAATACTTGCATACTTTTCATGAGATACACCCATCAATGCCTTGCAAGAACGCAATTTGACTTTCTTTTTGCAATGATATTTCATTATTAAGTCAAAGACACTTCTGAGAGAGAAACTAATACTATGCACTGATTACTTTGTTGTAAAATGAAAATACTCTTTCCAAAGAAGATGAGAACTAACTAAAATTAGTTTAAGTTACCTGTAATGAATATTTGACTTTCATTCGAAGTTGTAAGGTAAATTGTGCTGGAAGGATTCTCAGTGAGGTCCCTTACCACTCTCATCTGTGTACACACCAAGTATGTCACTGGAGAAAAAGAAAAACAAACCTTCAGTTTTCTTCCTGCTATGTCACTGATTTTAAAATGTCAAGACTGACACATAAGGGATTAATTTTATTAAGCGCTCTAAACAAGACATTTTAGTTCTTGACCCTACAAATGTTTCAGTAGCTATTGAGCCTCTGTTATAAATTACAATGTGGAGATACAATTAATTTTTCAATTTAATAACTGTGCAAGGAAATTTCAGTATACATATTAGGACTAAAACATGAGATACTTTACCAAGTAGGATATCAGTGAAAAACAGTAAAAATATGGATATTAGATGGCTGTGTTTCTTCAGGATAATCACAGAATCACAGCATATCAGGTTGGAAGGGACCTCAAGGATCATCCGGTCCAACCTTAATAAGCATAAAATCATGAAAAGCACAAGAAATCATAACATGCCACTATAAAGCTTCTAGAGTACAAACTCACTGTTCCATTAATATCTCAGTTAAACACTGGAATGTCATTCTTTGCCATTTCCCCAGAAGGTCAAGAACAATGCAGTCACAATCTTAACAGGATTGTGCAGCTGGTCCTGCATCATATGATATAAAAAATGTACATGACCCCCATCAGTATTAATTTAAGGACGAGTGCTTGGAGGCAAAGAGAAAGAAGGCAAGAAGAAATATTTAAAATCCTTAATTAAGGATTCCCCAGTTTGAAATTTATAATTCTTAGCTCACATGCAGTAACCAACACAGTAATAAATTCAACCAGCTGTCTTTATTTGACTCTGATGCAAGAGATGTTGCCCCAGGTGCTTAAGTTTCTGTTTGAAATTAATGAGATCAGATGATCAGGCCCAGCTGCCCATTTATATGTTCAGACTAACTGGCAGGTTGCAATATGATAAGGGCTTCAAATACTTAAAACTGATTTTTTAATTTTAAAATTTTAGTTTCTGATCAGCTATTTTCTGTCTCAGGAGACAAACCATGGCAATTTTTTATTCAGTGGCAATTATACTCAGAATTTAAAATTAGAAACCAACTAGGAAAAACACTATAATAAGTATTATAGAGATGAATACTTGGGTGAATATGCTCAAACACATCTGGCTGAGAAGTTGCAAATAATTCCAGTATAAATGGTTGGTCTGAGGTCCCATCAATGGCATGTGCCCAGCGATAGAGCCAGAAGTCCTCACCATGTTCTATATAAACAAATAGTAAGAAAAACGTATAAGCATTTATTCAAAAAGTTTAAAATTGTTTGATAAATTCTGGAAGTCATATTTATAGAAAGACCTCTCTTTCTTGATCGTTCAGCCCTTCCTACAAACGTCACAAGACCAATAACATCACAGGAATGATTGTTTGGCAAGTTATCCAGTTCTGACCTAAAATCAAAACACAACAAAAATATGGGTATTTGTTAATAACAACACAAAAAGCTTTCTCAGAAACTTTTCATAAAACATTTCCAATTAACATGCAGTGTAATGTAGCAAAATTTAAATTGCAGCTTGACAATCAACAATTTTATTTTACCTTGTGATAAACCGATATTTAACTTCAGGTAATCCCCACTCTGGCTTAACCATTTCTTCTGGAATAATACTTATTTTAGTAGGAGGGTCTCGAACATTAAGGCTGATTTCTGACAAAAAAAAAGAGTAACATTTAAGGCATGAATACAAATTTTAAAAAAGCTTGAAAAATACAAAAAAAAGGGTAAAGTTTCTTAAATGAAATATTCCAATTTTATCTCACTGCTTGTGAAACTATTAATCAATTCTGACTATGTTTTCATCAAAATAAAGTAAGGAATTCAGGTACAGCATTCAAAAATGCAATTTTATTATCTGAGCAATGTTAAAACTTTCCAGTTCCCTACATGAATCAATTAGACCTGTCTAGCAAGATATTTTAAAAACCAGCAACAGAAACTAATGCTACAATACTGATTAGATAAGGAGTAATTCTTACACTAGCTTCATTCTCAAATGTCACTAAGATCTAAACTGACTTGCAGACAATGAAGTAAAACAGAAGACAGTCTAGCAGATAAGAACTTCCACATCTAATACCAGTTCAGGTAGTTATTAATATGATAGAAATACACCACAGCAGGAAACAAAAGGTCTTCCCATATCTATTCTATAGCACCTGAAAAATTTAATTTATTAAGCAGACTGTTTAGATGCTGAATAATAAACATGGTAAAGCACTGGGGGAAGTGAGGGGTTCTGCAACCAGATAAAAGATACAGGAGGAATGGCTTCAGCATCTAGAATACACAAGGTGGAACTCTATTGTCTCTCTCATAACAAGACAAATCTTGCTGGTATGAAAACCACAGATTCTGATGAAGTTTCTACAAGATGTTTGGGTAAGGAATTATTCAAATAATGCACCCAGAGAATTAATTAGGTATAAATAATGTATACAATTGTTTATATAATTCTGTCCAGCCCCTAGCAATGCTACATTAGGAAGGTGTTATACAATCAGACTCTCTACTTCAGACTTTTCTTTTGGCTGCTGCTTATAAGAAATGTATCTGGATGACAACTGTGGTTTTACATATAGTGTTTTAGGACAGTACCTCAGAGAAAATTCCGGAAAAGAAAATTTTTCCAATGCATCAAAACTATTTATTGACGGTTTCATCATTTTGAGATTATATGAGAGTCACATACTCAACTCAGGATTGCACCCCACGATGATTCAGAAGCTAAGGTCAGCCCAGGCCATTTGGAACAGCAGTTTTCGTCAGTACCACGTAAATTCAGTGATCTGTGAAATGCACACAGTGCCTAGCAGTGCAAGTCTAGGTGTTGCTACTAACTATTTAAGCTTCAGAGGTTTTAGGTTCTGAAACAGCACCTCTCAGTAGGTGCAGCTGCAAAGAGAAGCAAGCAATGCAGACCTCGCTTCTCAGCAACCTAGGAATAGGCCAGAAGCATACTGGCTTGCAAGAACTCTTAATTTGGAAAGCCCTTCCCCTTGCTGCCTTGTTAACCCTCCAGATACATTTTACAACATTTACAGGTGAATGGTTGTAAGGAAACACTGGGAAGTTGGGATCTCATGAAATTACAAATCGGAAAAAAATGATGAAAAAAGTAACTTGAGTAATTCACTGGAACTGATTCCTTTAACTAGCTGAAGAACTTTTGGGGCACTCAAAAGCTGAAATATCATATTGGGCAAATACAGAGATATTTATATTAACAGAGTAGTTAGTGAGGCATTATATTTCACTCCATCTGAACAATAACAATAAAAGCACCAGGAGTTGCATAAAATCAAATTTATAACTGCTCTAGAAATTTTAATGGATATTCTGTTCTCTTTATACTATCCTCTTAGAGGATATATGGACATAAGATCCACCAATGCATGATATTATGTGCTTTTTAAGCTCATATTAAGACAAAATTCTGAGCTTTCTGATGAGAAAAGAAAAAAGATACTGTACAGACATTGATATGAACCAAAGATTAGTAATTTCTACAGGTAATTCATGGTCTGAAAATACACCATGGCACTTTACTATAGACTGACTTTGAATTCTTCCATTACACATCTATTACCATTTACAGCCCATTAGCCTAATTTCCATTTTGATCTCTGTTAACATTTCTACCCAAATAAGGCTTGCAGAAATCGGTATTGTGTGAACGAAGCCATTAAAATGAAGTGACATTTGCCCATAGAGAAAGTCACCTCAGAAGGCATATTTTATTCTGTCCTTTTCCTGAAGAAAGGTTTTGTGGCAATATAACTTTTCAAGGCTGGCCTGTAATCATCAATAGCTTCCCTCACAAACTTACACTTCTGGCTAAACATTTTGCTCTCCTGCCAACTCATCACAAACACTTCAGATGTTAATATCTGATTTTAAGGCAAAGAATACCCTGATTCTGGCAGCAAAGATATTATTTTCGTGCACTGTTTCAACCGCATTAGGAGGCTGCCATTGTTAATAACTTATACATACACCATCCTTCAGTAGCGCACATACTTGCTTGTTTCAAGGAAGTTATCTGAATTTTCTGCATGTTGGCTGTCACTTTGTTCTGAGCATAAAAGTGCGAAAGGGGAAAGAACTCATGTTCAGCAAAGTAGAAGAAAAAAAAAGTTGACTAAATCCAGTTTGAAAGGCTATTAATGTTACATTGCAGCACTTGTACTTCGGTAGCACAGCTCCTTTGAGTATGTGTCACACTAAACAACTGCAAGGAAGAAAATACTTCCTCATAGCCAAGGAATACTCTCCATATACACACGCCCACGGTGCTGCTGTTTCAGCACAGAAAACAGTCATCGATGCAACTTTTTATGCAGTGGAGCTTTGCAGATAGTCTGGGCCTTAACCACATACACTAAAATCTAGTCAGATGAGGTGACCATGTGCTTCAGTGACCTGGAACAAAGCGTGAGCAGTGCACAAACAATACCAGCATTATTACTCAGGAAGTAGATTCAGATTAAAATTCAGTACCAGGGGCCTGTCTTTATGACCCCAATACCTGAAATCAGATTTTTATTTATTTCTTTTTTAAAATAAAGGTTTGAACGAATTGTGGCAATAAACTTTGTAGACATAATCCAAATATGAACAGGGAACAATAAGAACCTGGATGCTATGACACCTGTCAGAGCTAATATTTAAGGATATATGACATCAATTAGTCTCATCAACGATTCACTTTCTATTTTCTTTCTGTGAAGAGCTACCTTTTTACAGCTTTATTTCACTGAATCAAAACAGGTTTCTGCAATACTTAACCAATTGTAGCAAATCTCTTCATCTGTGAATCCCCTGGGGTTGGCTGTGTTTTATATGGGTAACTGGTTTTGACAGCATACTGTTCAAGAAGAAGTACCGTGCCAACCTTCATACTGTTATACCATTCAGGACATAATGAATTCCACAAAACCATTGACATCATGCCTGAACTATCAGCAACTTCAAAGTAAGCCTAAAAGAAAACAGAGAGAAAAGAGACAAAATACATTCACCTTTTATTTATCATCATTCTGGTATGTATCTATTTTGCATCAGCTACTCAACTCATGAACAATTTCACTGATGATTACAAACAGAGTATGTTCGAAAATTTGTACTGAATACCAGAAGATTTCCACAAAAGAATTCTGCCACTACTACCCCAGCCCAAAGTCTTATCTTTCCCGTGCTCCGTAATGGTAGGTGATGCCAGTTTCACTCTAAGGTTTAAGACTAAGTCTTTATCTCAACCCATGGGTTTTTCCTTGCCTTTGCTCTTCCAATTCTCTTCCCCAGCACCTGGGGGTAGCGAAGACCAGCAGGTGCGTGCTTAGATGCTGGCTGGGACCAACCCACCACACCTCCTATCTCCCTTTCCAAGAGGCCCTATACAAAAATATCACAAGTAAAACATATTAGGAAAAATCATCAAGAATTTTACAGTCAAGCAATCTGGAAGTCACTGGGTGAGAGAATTAGGGGATACAAATTGTTATAATGTTTGCCTTTTTTGTTGTTTCTTTTTTGACAAGACATACTATTTCTAACTTCCACAGCACAGAGACCAGAAACATTTAGGCTGTTATGTTACTAACAACTCCAAATATTTTTTTTCTTCACAAAAAGCTCAACTGAATTATAGTAACTGAAACACATCCACCAAAGTTTGTACAATCGCTAAATTCACCATTTCCCACTCTAAGAGCTCAGCATTTTTGCAAAGGTAGCATTTTTAATATATAGTAGCTACAACATAAAACTTAACTTCATGTGCTAACTATTTGGGAATAATGATTGCCAAGTATCCTAC
The DNA here is from genome assembly GCF_003259725.1 of Athene cunicularia. Classification (NCBI taxonomy): domain Eukaryota; kingdom Metazoa; phylum Chordata; class Aves; order Strigiformes; family Strigidae; genus Athene; species Athene cunicularia. The sequence continues at coordinate 4,556,361 of NW_020799100.1, forward strand.
AGGTATTAGAGCATTAACCTATTTATTTATCCTTCTTTACCTGATAAGGCATATCCAGCTTTTTCTCTGGTTTCCCGTAGTACCTTAGTCTAGATTTGTAAAGGACTCTCACAAGAAGTGGATGGAAGTGAATTCTGCTTCTCCAGGTCATTTCCAACTGACCAAGAGAAGTCAGCTTGGAGACTAAGGAAAAAAAAAGTAAAAAAAGACCAAAGGTAAGGACAAAAAAAAAAAAAGACAGTACAAAGCCCAAAAAAGAGCATTCATGACTAAACATTTAAGTTTTCAGGAGTTAAGTCCACAGAGCAGGATGTCACGTGTGTTTTCTTAATGTTTCTAGCATCTGAGCTATCTGCACACATCGTCTCTTTGGTTTTTATGGTTTTTTTTTTAATTGAAAGCCTGATGACCCATTTAAAATGGCACAGAAGTGCTGTCAAATGAACAGAAGAGCTACTACAAACGACACTGTCGTGAGCCTACCAGGACATCGCACGTGTGCCGAAGTTCCACTTAAGCCTTCCTCCTCACCAGGCTTCGTGGACAGGCCCGTGGCCCCCAGCACTGACCACCTTTTCGAAGGCAGCTTCCAGGTGTGACACCCC
>NW_020799100.1:4557015-4667352 GCF_003259725.1 Athene cunicularia
CGGGCCGGGCAGCGGACAGGCTCTGTGTTCCCTCCGGCCCGCGACGGGCTTTGTGCTGCACCTGCTCCTCATCCCGTGTTAAGTGGATAATACTCGATATTGGATAAGGGCACAACTCTCATTATTGCTTCTGCCTCGAGATGAAGGCGTTCCTACTTGCTATGGAAAGTGTTTCGTGCTAACTCCTAAAAGCCGCATTTACCTTTTCCACAGTTGCAGTGTGTTGGTAATGGTAATCATCCAGCTGTTGAAAACGTCTCCTTGGGTCGGTCTTCTCTGTTGTTCCCAACAGTAATGGTTGAGTTTCCATCAATTAGGAGAAACACTAGTGGTCCTTAAGTGCGTGACCTTACTTATTTTGCTGTTGATTCTCATCCCACTGCTACTATCCAGATCATCCTATTCTTTATGATACCATGGTCACTTACAATATTCGTGAAACTTCTGGGGATTAAGAACTTTGTATTTAATACTTTACTAGCACTTGCTAATATATGCTAATATATTTTCTATCTCAGAGGAAACATTAGGCTGTAAAGCAGCAGGACAGAGAGGACCAAGGGGTAAAGATAAAAGAGCAGAAAGAGAAAGAACAGGAGCGTTTTCAGGATTTAGTGTCACTGGTCTAGATAGATGTTGGAAATCCAGAAGACTAAAGTGGGGCTGCAGCTTAGGCAGAGCTGCTTCATGTGCTGGGCCAGAAGCAGTTCTGCTCTCTGAGCTCACAGCTTGAGAATGATTGTATTCTTAGTGTACTGCTTTTGCTACTGTGGAGTGTTTGCCTTAGGGAAATTGGAAAACCTGTTACCTGAACCATTTAAAACAGACTGAAAAACTAGATAAGGGGGTAAAAACCCCAAGCCTTTTCTGGCCTTTAGACTGCCCTAGGTATGGTATGAGTTTTATGGATTTTATGTAACAGTGCACTCCTTACAAAATTCAGAACAAATCAGTCATTCTTGATGGTCATGTTGAAGCCAAGGTAGTGAGTAAAATGGTCTTTTTTTTTTTTTTTTTTTTTTTTTTTCCCTGGCAAACACATGATCTGTTGTGTGGACTGATAATATGGCCTTTACGAATGAACACGACCCAAGCACCTTTTTACTGAGGTCGCACAGGCTGTGATTTCACAACACATACAAGCCTTACCTTGAGAGCTGAGGTTAGACTTTTTTTCAGCTATTAAATGAATCTGTCGGTTTAATGATGAAATCTACGGGCTGTTCCCAGCTTGTCTCCACTTTTATCTGTGCTTGTGATAAGACTTGCAGAAGAAAGGTATTTTATTTATAGCAGAGGTAATTGTTACATGTATATCTGCTGTCAGGATTTTTTATTATTGTAAGTCACCATGGTTTCAGCCATGAAAACTCTGAACCTGTAGCTTTTGTGGAGGGATAATAGACTGATATGGCCTGATAATAGAGTTAATACTTTATAATTTTGGAAAAATCTGTATGTGTTGTAGTTTCAGATACAAGATAGTTCCCTCTTAGGAACTTGTTGTTAACTGCTTTCTCGCCAGCAGAGGTCTAGCTAAGATACCAATTTCAAAGCTGGACCAGGGTAAATCTCTTGCTGATGGCACATCAACAGCATGTTTTAATGACTGGTTGTGCCTGTAAGTTCCTCTAGATGTGGTTTCCCTGTCATACCTGGCCAGTGGGACGGATGTGATGGTATTAGAAACTGGAAGTTCAGAAATACTCAGCAAGTCAGTAATGAAAGGTGAGGAGCCATCAGCAAATGTCTGTCTCAGAATCACGAAAGCTGAGAGCTCAGTGTTATGTCAAGCCTGTTCCATCGGGGCATGTAAGCAGCTTATTGAAGACAATATGATTTTTCATATACCTACAACTAAGCGTGCTGAACCATACCAGTGTTGACCTCTGGTGAATCAATACATAGTCTCAAATTCTCAGACATAATTAGCAGCGAAGTATCTCAGTTTTTATGTACAACACACCTCAAGAAAAACAGCAGTTAGCCTCTCTAGCAATGCCAGTGAGAAATTGGCTGTTTAACAGAATGTATAATGTCCTCCTATTCAACATTATATTGACTATATGTTGGAGAAATGAGAGGCACAAAAGCATAAAAAGTGATGCCATAGATTAAGAAGAAAAATTAGCTATCATGCAAGTTTACTGTAAAGCACAGTTATTTGCCACAGTGTTTTGAGGACAAAAATGAAAAAGCCTTTCTAATACATTTCACCATTATCTCCTAGATGCTTTTGTTAAAATCAACATAGAAAATAACAGGAAGCAATTAAATAATGCTAAAATAACATTTGAGGTGATTGAGCAGACATCCTTTTGCACTTTAATCAGCCCTATGCACTTTGAAGAGCGGTTTAAGAAAGTGGTGGGCTATCAGCAGGAAGATCTCTTCCACTTTTATGTGGAACCTTGATTTATTGTGCAGGTTTTAGAATCTATAGAAGACATATAGATTGCAGGTTTGCTCATGTTTCATTTAACTTAACTACAGCTGTCTAAACATGGAACTGAACTCGTAAGCTAGCTTTTATGATGGTCTTTGGAGAAACAATTTCATTCCAGAGCAATTTGGTACTGCGAAAAAAACTACTTTTAAATGTAAAACAAAGCTAAAATTAAAATGCCATTTTGTTTGAGCTCCAACAGCAAGAGATAATAAAAAGCTATTTACAGTTTGTTTGATATATTATGTAACTTGCACTCTGTGTGTATGTAGCTGTGTCTTACTGCCTAGCTCTACTGTTCGGCAAATAGCTGTAAATTAAAAAAGATATTGTAGTTTTTCCTATTATGAGACAAACTCCCAAATGCTTTCACTTTGGACTGGCATTGTTTTGTCTGCAAAAGTGTGTTTTGTGGTGGTGAGATATAAACTGGTTTATCTATGCCTTTAGGTGCAACATGGATAATATAACTTTATCAGGACAATTCTACTGCCAAGTCCTAGTTAAATTTGAAGGGTCCTTAAGGTGCTGAAGTTTCTACCCAGAAGAGAGAAATTCTGCATGTTCCCTATTAGCGCCTGCTAATTCATGCCTTCCCTGCCTGGTTTGTTTTGGTTTTTTTTTTTGGCGACTTTGCAGATTCTCATGAAAAGAGTTGCTTGCTTATGTTGAGTAAAATCTAACGGCCATCTCGCTATTTCCTTTTGGCATGGATATGCTGATCTTGTGCAGCACTTTACAGAATACAAAACACAAAAAAAGATGCAGCCGTAGAACTATATAGGGCTGGAATGAAGTGTGTGTGGAGGAGGAGATGACTAAGGAAATTATGTATTAACTTGATCCTGGCTGCTACCTCTAGAAAGGGCAAGCTGAGGCCTGGTCTTATCTGTTGATGTCAGAAAGTTGAAGTCCAGTATGCTTGTATGCTGGAAGCTAGATCAGGCGAATCAGTGTATGGGTAGATAGTCCTCTGTCTCCAAGGGGGTTCAGTTTCTAGCAATTCGCAACCTGTTTTCTTAATAGTATTTTAATTGAACAACTCAGGATGGGGAGCAGGAGAGGATCATGAGTAAGAATGATCAGAGAAAGACTAATTTTATTTTGTTGTAAATAAGTTTAATTTTATTTAGTAGTCACACTAATGAGTACCATTTTTGTGCCCAGTTTTCTTTAGGTTTAGGCAATGTTTGCTGCAGAATATTTAAGGGTAGGATGAGATGATTACTCGATTACCGGAACACCACTGATTAAATGGGTGTGCTGCCTACCTGCATGTCAGCCAATGTCAATGAGTGAGGGGTGGGAGAGGAGATTTTAGTTACTAGCCCGTGAAACACTTCCTCTGACATTCCTTGTAGCACCTGCCACAGCTTAGCATATATACTGGATAAACCCACAAATAATGTTTTAGTACTAGTCTAGACAGGGTAGATCAACCCCAAACCTAGTAATTGCAGGTTAGATTTGAAATTGCCTTTATTTGCTCTCATCTCTGGGCAGCAAAAGGTGAAAACTGTAGCCTGCTCTGAAAAATCTGACAATATTAGAAGCAAGGGGAAAAACAGGGTCTTGAAGATCAGCACTTCTGGCTGTACATGTTACTAACCTTTGGGAAGGTAACACAGATCTACAGTCAGAAAACTGTAAGGAATCACCACAAAAGAGTAAACCCTTGGGTCCTCACCTGCAGTTCTTTTCACATATGTGGGGCTGGATACAAGATTTCTCATGCTGGTTCTAGAAAAAAGTACCTATTATCTCCTGATAAGAAACATTAATGACATCTCCCAGTCCACTAATAATGCATTTATGAATCACTGTGCTTTTTTTTTGTTTGTTTTATAAGAGAGTCATAGCTGTAGAACTGAATCACCCGTGAAGCAGGAAGCCAGAATTCTTGCTCTTCTCTACTTATTACAATTATTCCTGATTTTAAAGGAGGTGAGCAAATAAAAAGGAGAGAAAAGCTCCTGTCCCAACAGACAGAGTAGTCCTGGAAATCAAGCCTGCTCTCTTTCTTCTTGTGCTGAGGAATGAAATTCATTTGAAGTAACTAGTGTGGGATAAACCAGGTGTTCTTGTATTACTGAAGCTTAGAAATAACTTTTGGTGGAAAGAACAATAACGACTGGCAAATCTAAAAAAAAACCCCAATCAGCCAACCATGATACCATTAAACTTCTAATACAGATCCCACACCAAAAATCAAATGCTGTAAAAAAACGTCCTCTGCTAGCTTAAAAGAAATATAACATTGATAAAAGATATTCACTTTAGAAAATGAAGAGAAATTTTGCCTCATGCCCTCACCCTTTCCAACTCCCAACACTGGCATAAATGGCAAATTTCCTAATTCTTACTCTTAAATGGTACAGCTACACTGAGCTATCACACCCATATATAGCAATAAATCTTTTATGTGGCAACAAAGACTCCATGAGTATACCCAAGAAAGTGAATTGGGCTAACCTGGCATTTGGGCTGATGCATGTGCACAAAAGAAGCCGGTTCTTGTAGCGTCAGTGCCTGCAAGCTGTCATTTTGCTCTAGTTCTGCTGCCCTCATCCCGCTGGGTGTTTGTGTAAAGAAAGAAGTGGAAGCACAGAAATTCACTTGTGAAGCTCATTAGCAGAACACACAGCACAGCACTGGCTGTCACCCTTCCTAGCACTCTGTCGAGGCTGAACTCTCTCACTGTCACCTCAACATCTCAATTCATGGCAAGGAAATACATTCATTTTGTCTCTGTGGGCAGATGTAGATGTTTCTTTAGGGATACTGACTTGATTTAGAAAAAAATAGCAAAGCTTTCTATGATTTTTACAATAGTTTATGCCAATATAACAATTTTACGAGCACAATATTAGTTTCAGAGTATTTTTTTATTACTGTTTCAGTTGTACAATTTCAACATTAGAGAACAATACATAATGTACAGTACATAGCTTGCGTTGTTCCCAGGTTTTAAAGTCATGTGTCAAGGTTCAGGCTGCAGAATAGAGTTCACCATTCCTAAAATGAAAGCAGGCACATACCATACTATCTTGCTGCAGTGTTAGTGCAATCTTGTTTGGCAAATGTAACATTAGAAGCACCACCTGCCATTAGGCTACTGTATGTACCAGAGGATTACTAACATGGAGTCTTAATGTTCTGCCCTTCTGTCCCTATAGCATTTGTTCACATCAAAGTGACATTACTAGAAAAACACATTGATAAGCAGTTTTCTCCTTGGTTTCAAAAGTCAGTGAAAGAGTACAGCTCGAGAAACACCTCACAAAATGAAACTACAAGTCTGATAGACATTTTGCATAGTTAAATTTATGTCAGGATAAACTTGGGTCTCTGGATTATTTTTTTTCTTCCAGCCTTTCAGCTTTTGCTTTGAGCTGAAACAGTTATTCAGAACACTCATTCACTGTTCAGACCACGTGGTCACTCTAGATACTTTTCCATTTCTTTGGTTACCTTCTTTTCCTTAACATCTCTTAACCTTTTTTTTTTTTTTATTCCTCCTACAGCAATACACAGTTCTGGACATTCACTCCCTCCCCTTTGGCTACTCCTATTTATTCAGCTTTTTCCTCCTATTCAGTCACTTCCACTCTCTCCTGTTACTCTTGCCAACGTCTCTGGGCTCTTTCTCATCTTCAACCATTGTGATTTTTCTCTTGATAAAATGTCACAGTCTTCTTGTTGCATCCAGTTGCTATTGCTATTTGCAATAGCTCTTCTAAATCCTTTAAAAACATTCACCTCTGAGGCCCTCATTCTTTCCATGTTTACACATGGATGTAACCCCAATGATTCCAATGGTTTTACATGCAAAGTGACACATAAAATCGAACCCATTGCCTTGAATCATAGTTGCAAAGAAAAGAGAGCTAATAGGAAACAGAATGAAAAATTAAAATCTCAGTGTAATAGTGCACATTCCCTCTCTTGAAGTTGTGCTTTTTTCCTCCCTCTTGGTATGAAGCTGAACATCTTCACAGTGTCAACTTACTGGCACACTTTTCTGTTACAATAATATTAAACAAGTCTGATCACATTTGCTTCTTTAATCTGTTGTACAGGTTGTTCTAAATTCCCACTGTTCTCTGTTGAATTCTTTTTAACTAGTGCCTAGCATCAGGAAAAATCTGCCTCCTACCTGTTGATGCCAGAATGGGAGAGAAAAAATTCACATGCATCCATGTAATGCAGAAAGCACACTTTAAAGAACATCACAGGGCAGCCTGGATCACTGCCTATAGCATGAGCAGTTTTGCAAGCAAGTTTTGCACACCTACTGCGTACAAAATGAAAGCTGTACTTTCTTCACAGTCAAAAGCAAGTAAGTTGTAATTCTGATGGTCTGCAAATTATTTTTTACCTGTAATTGTTAACTTTTGTTTCTGTTTCAGGTTTGGGTTTTGTTTTCTTGTTTTGGTGAAAGTTGAACAAAACAAGCCCAGCATTCAGTAGCATAGGGACCCAAGCCATGTTTTGTTCATTTGTCCCAGTCCTGGGCACTGGCAACAGGTAGGAACGTGACTACAAATAGACAGAGACCTCCTGTTTTCACACAGCTCTGCCCGAGCACAGTACACCATTCAGATTTTAAGCCTGCACACAAGCTGATTACTTGCATGCATTAAGAACCACTTTGAGTATTTAACTGCATATATTTTTTAGTATGGCCTTAGGCTAATTTTTCTGTAAGTTAAAACATTTAAAAGGAAAATACTTCATAAAAAACACTATATGTTTTGAGATAAGCTAGTGCTTGTGAAAAGTGCTAGGTTAATAACTTTGGAAAGTGCAGTCCTCCGTATAGCCAAAGAACATAGACAGCAACAGTGCAGACATCCCTGCTCTGCCTGCAGCAGTTGAGGTGCTGACACAGGGAAGTAGGGGAGGGTGATTAGCCCCTAGGTTGATTCTCTGCTGACATACACAAGGATACCAGTTCTGGAGCTGATGGTTGCAGTCTGAGCACCTGTCAGTCACAGCATGACTGCTAACACTAACCTAACCTGACGTACTGTACAAAACAGCTACCAGTTAACAACTTTATTACTCCCCTTCTTAGTCAACTTTGAATTGTCATCCTTGAGGTAGACTACCAGATATTCCAACATACTTTCCCTGCACCTTTCAGTATCACCTATTTCAAGTAAAAAATAGCTATTTTCAAACACTGTAGCTAGCGATTTCACTTTTGCCTACAGCACCATCCATACTGTATCATGTCTGGAATGAGCTCTTCTGTATTACATTTGATGCTTTACATTTTCAAAGCACATCCAAAAATCAGCTAAATGAGGATTGCGTTAAACTCTACAATTTAATCATAGTATATGATTATATATAGTGTATATATATATATATATATATATATTATATCTGTATAGTTTTATGGCCAAGTTACAAGCCCCTGAGAACAGAGTTTATGCAGAAACACTGGCACCAATAACACTAGAGGATGCAGCTTTATTTAGATGTAATTAGCATAGAAAGCACCTGAAATTATTTATATTTTCTATTTATAATAGATTAACTCTTTGGATATTTTCATAACTATATTAAGAATACGTTTGTTAATCTTAACATCCATTGTGGGAAGATTATATTTACACACAAATTCATGAAGACTTGATGCTGAAAGAGCAAGAAGGGAAGAAAAGAAAGTGCCTGATCCTGTGCCCTTATATACATGGGGTAGTGCCTTTAAATCAACTCATATGAGTATGGGTCCTGTGTCTGAATAGGTGTCACAGGTTCAGGTCCATAATGCTTTATGCATCTATGATTTTGAAAAACTACTCTTTAAACTATTTTTACAAATACATTCTACAGTAACTGTGTCTATGGGCTCAGGCATCCAGCCCTGAGAGAAACATGAAGTCTGTCCCCTGCATTTTGTAAAATCTACCAAATGGGGCACATGTCTAGAAGTAGCTGCTTTTACAACTCTGCAGTGAAATGCTCCTGTCTGCCTCACACAGGATACTACGGTCCCTCAAGCCTCCTAGTCTGCGCTGGGCCCCATCAGGAACAGTTGCTCTTTCACTGATTGTAAGACTTGGACAAGTGAGTCTTGGTGAAAAAGTAACAGCTTGCTTAAAATGCAAAACAAGCCAAAACCCAATTAAAAATAAAGTAGATTTCAACTTGTCACCCACCTTGTTTGTGTTTTTATATCTACCTACAGATGTTGTCCAAAAAAGAAAGAGACTTCAGTTCAAGGATAACAACATTACATCATTTGTGAAAATGAAACCATACACTTTTCAGAGTACAGGAGCTTCTTATATTGGTTACATTCTTCATTAACGTTCTTCTCTCCTAACACTGTGAATACAACTTGGTTTGCAACATATTTCAGAAGACAAACTAAACATGTTTGCAATACTTTGACAAGAAAATGGAATCCTTTCCAAACTTGACAAAATTTTTGTAGGTAAAAAGTGCAAATTTGTGTATATTACCTCTGAGCATTTTACACTGCTACCTACAGGGAATTTCAAAGCATCCTTCATTTTGATGTGATTTACCAGTTGAATAATACATTTTGACCAAGAGTCATAAAGTATATTTGACTGCTGCCTCCTGACTGTACAGATGCAAAGAACACCTTGAAAGGGGAAAAAAAGAAAAAGAAAAGAAGCTACTGTTAGTTTACATCTATGAGAATATTTTTATCTATACAGGAAATCTGAGAGAATGCCACAGTCCCAAATACAAGGAGATATATATATCTATCTATCTATATATATATCTCTATATATATATCTCACAATTTAATTTTAATCCCATGAGAAACTTTTAAAAGTGAAATGGTGCTTGTGGTACAACTGGGATATGTTTTTTTTAATATTTTTTTCCAATTTGGAAAGGCACAAGAGAATATTTAAAAATAATTAATTAATCCAAACAGTTTTGGGGCCCCAGTTTTCTAAATATGTCAGCGAGACTAAGGAGATTTCACAGAACATTTATCAAGAACATCATGCAAAAAATCATACTTGATTATCCATACTCTAGTGCCTGCAATATCTCAAATGTTAGAATGTTGGGGTTTTTTTCCCCATGATGGCTGCTCTGAATTGCCTGTAATTTCAGAAGCCCGGGAGAGGCAGTCCTGTAGTTGGGCATTATCAGGGCTGGCTCACTAGCCCTCCCCACTCAACCTGTTGTGCTGGAGTCTGGCCAGTTAGCAATGTCTGTATTTGTTATCACCTCTGGTATCAGTTAAGGCTCGGTGAAATAGGAGTTACAACAGAACTGGCTGAAGTAGGGTGGTGTGAAAGTGCAGAATATCTGTAGTGAATGCTTTGTGGGGTCAGTGACTACATTTGCTTTGAATGGGGAAGTTATACTAAGGTAAGATATAATCAATGTAAAACCAAAGTTACAAAGATTAAATAGTGTCATAGTCAACTATTACTCATTTTTGCTAAATCACCACACTGTAATCATCTCTGTACCTTGTCATTTCTTTCACATAGAAATTTTAGCTTCTGTGCTTTCTTGTGCATAAATACTCCTTCCAGATTTCCTGTTTCCACTGAGCGTAGTTCAATTGCCTTCTCTCCCCAGCCCATGACCTGATTAGACTGAAGATAAGCTTAAAGAAAAAAAAAAAGATTTTATGCTATTTAACAGCTGAAAGACTAATTCTTGCCTTATTTATGTTAATATGAATCTGAAACATTTGTCTTTGATAACAATATATTCCGAATTACTGATATTTTACGTTTACACAAAAAGCCTTGGGAACAGTAACTAAATTTCAGTTTCTTCTCTCAGACTTATTTTGGACTCTAGACATAAATCTTAAGTATGCTTCTAATCTATATTTTAAAATTACAGAAGGTGGGAGGAAAGCTCTGAAGGGCATCTTGTTTAACCCCCACCCCCAAAGCAGGGCCAAGAGAGCCAAGGTTATCCGGGACCTTGTCCAAACATGTTCTGATGGATATTTCACAAGCTCTCTGAGCCCCTGCTGCAATGCATCATTCCTTTCAAGGTTAGAAATTTCTTCCCAATACCTAGTTGAGATTTCTGTTGATGCAACTTGTGCCCGTTTTTGCCTCTCATCCTTTCACAATACATGTCCAAGAAAAGTCTTGACTGTCTTTTCTATACCCTCCCATTAGGAAATCGGGTTTGTATTTACTACCGAGTTCAGCTTAGTCTGAAACCTAAATACTTTTGAGTCTGAGACTATGGCATGATTTATTCGGTGTCCTTACCTACTGTCTTCCCATCACTGGTTAAATGCAGTATCTCCAAAACTGAAAGAAGATTTCAGCACTGTGGAAGCTTACTATGTTACTCTCTTTAAATCTGGTGATTCGATGAGAAATCAGAAGAGTGATGAAAGAGTTAACACCACAGATAGCAAATTAGGCACAGTTTCAATGAAAGCCCTCTGATTAGCGCATGTATAGGCTTGCAAGGTGAAAACACATTATTTATGCTCTAATGATAGTCAGTGCTCAGAAAATGTTCTTCTTGCTTGACTATGAACTGTTATTTCATTAGTCCAAGAATTCCGGTGCTCTGAAATGATGTAGAGGGAATGTGTGCATTTGACTGTTTTTTAGCTTCAGTGGACAGTGCTTGCCTGCCCTATATTATTAGTGCAAACAATGTCTGTTCCTTAAAACCTTCCATGTTGATTTAGGGTTTTGTCTAAAAATTAAGCTTCCAGTACACACTAATACAGGAAGCAACAGTCTGCGATCCTACTTTAGAAGGACAGCAGAAAATAAAGGCAATATGCCTGAGTGACTGTACATCTAGCAGCTGTTGATTTAATATTAACTTGAAATCCTTGCTTTATAATTCTGGTCAGAACAAGTGTATGAAAATTATGCCTCCTTGGAAATGTGTGTGGTTTGGCTACAATGGGATTTTAGTTCCCTCAAAGTCTACAAATTTCCCCTAAATCTGTTTAGTATACTTTCAGTTATTCTTTGTTCACACTGAAGGCTTCCCTACCACTAGAGCTGAGAGCAAGAAAATTCTTTCCCAGTATCCCAGCCATGTGGAAAGAGGAAGCAACCATCCTGTTTGAAAAGCAAACCAGCAGTGAGCAACTGAGGATAAGTGGGAGGAGTGGGGGGAAGGGTATTTTCTAAAAATTGAACACCTGAAATCAATACATTTTAAAATTTTCCCTTATGCTTCGGTTCCTAGGCTTGCACAACCAGGCACCCCTGCTACAGGCTGAGAAGACTGTCATTAACGTTTCTGAATCATCACAGCAGTAGCATGGTGAGCACAGGGCAGCACCCATGCACTACATGGTTACTATCTAAAAAGGTAGGCCCAGACCACACTTAAAATGAAGAAGATAAGAATGGTACAATACTCAAACATTTGCTATTTTTCATAACAGCCAACACCACATCATTAACCTTCTCAAATTTCGCTTTTGAACACAGCAGAGACAAAGGCACGCTATGGTTCTGGGGGGTGGGACAGCGAGGCTGGTGCGTATACATAGACAACATGAAAGCATTCTATGGCTATATTGTTTACTATAGGTCATATATTGGGCATAAGCAATCCAGGAGGGTGGTGAGGCCCTGGCACAGGTTGCCCAGAGAAGCTGTGGCTGCCCCCTCCCTGGCAGGGTTCAAGGCCAGGTTGGACGGGGCTTGGAACAACCTGGGCTGGTGGAAGGTGTCCCTGCCCATGGCAGGGGGGTGGAACTAGATGATCTTTAAGGTCCCTTCCAACCCAAACCATTCTGTGATAAAGGTCCAGCAACAAAGACCTAATCCACTCATAAGTCTCCTTATCTTTTCCACCACATGAAATCTGTGCTGGAGCTGTCAGTATGCTGTGTCTCTATCACCTCTATCTGCCTTTGGCAGGTTTCAATTAGATAGCATCCTTGCAGCTCTCAGTGACAGCTCAATTAGGCTCTGTTGCAGCCTCTAGGTCATCCAGCTGGATTTCTGGACCACTACTGCTGCGTTCAGAAGAGACCTGCTCTCCAAGCAGTATTACAGTAGGAACATAATAAAACAGATAGACCCAAGTTCAGCCACTAATGCTCTGCTGGCCAGCCAATATACTGAGAACTTGTCAACTGAGAATGGCAAATTTCAGTTCAAGTAGCACAAAACCTCATTCTTGTGGCAGAATCAAAAAGTTATTTCTCAATTGCATCTGTGGAATAACGTGCCAAAAAAAGGGCTCCATTATACCATTTGTGGGCTTGTCCAATTATAAGGATTTATCTGTACATGGAAATTAATTAGCAGGCTGTGAATTCAAAGGTCAGTACTGAGTCTTGATAATCTTCCCATGTGGGAGCACTTACACGTGTTTCATGTGAAATTAATTGAGAACAGATTAGATACTCAGAATAAAGTTGTCTTATTCTGAAACAAAAGCTCCTGTACCATGAGCAACTTAGGATATAGTTATTTTGAGTCCACTTTCCACCGCAACAAGCTTTAGATAAGAATACCCTATGCTTCCTGCTGGCAACATATAAGGTGTTTATATTACAGACAATGCAAGATTGTACTGCTTTCTAGCAACCCCAGACCTGGACAGCCACGCTGGTCCTTTGGACAGCAGCTCATCAGAAAAGGTGTATACTGACTCAGACTGATGTGCCAGTATTGCTTAACGTGCTGGAACAAAGTTATTCAGGGTTCCCTGAAGCCACTCTGCCTCACTGAGATTACTGCCTGTCTTACAAGACCTACAGTTGTGCATGAGCTGTGGTTTTCATTACACCATTTACACCAGCATTACTCCCTCGACATCAAAGGATATGTGGCATAAAGTTAGTATAGAAAAATGAGATCAAAATAAGTTTCTTAACATCAAGTTGAGTAGAGCCCCCATTCAGGGAAGCAACTGCTTCAGGGGCAAATGGTTGAGAGAGATGGAAAGGTGAAAAAAATCACTGAGTCATACTGGATCCATTACTTTCTTCCAAGTGTCAGTGACAGGAGCTAATGATCTCAGTCTCACCCCAGTAGCATACTCAGTCTGAACGAGACAAGTGCACTTGGTACCACACAACCCAGCTACTGCTACAGTCTCACTTCACAACTTTTCTTTTTTAAACTCTTTCCCTTCAGAAATCCCTTTTCTGATCTCATGTACTGAATTTGGTTCACTGCCATAAGCAGTTATTCCCAACTGATCTCTGCATGAGAGCAGAATCAGGACAGCTTTTAGCAAAATATCATAAAATTGGGCATTTCTGATTAGTGTTACAGAAATAGGGCAGGAAAGGGCCTTAATGCACCTTTTCTTCCATCCATATCTCTGTACCACATCAGTATCACTTCTGACAGTTGTTTGTCTAACCTGACCTTGAAGACCTCTAGTGATGGAGACTCCAAAAATTCCCCAGGCAACTGATTCCAGATGAACCAAGAAGTTTGAAATGAACAAACTGAACACGAATTTTAAAAGTCTGACCCACTTTTTGCATGCCTGAGCCATGAAATCAAACTCCGTTTCACAGGGTAAAAAAGTGTACACTGCTTTACTGAATCCCTTTTCAGAGACAGTATGTATGTATGTAGGTGAAATTAAATGCAAAAAAAGCTACTGAATTTTGCTTTTGTATACATGTTTGAGAAAATTGCTTCGGGCAAGCATGCAGCTGGGTCAGACATTGAAAGGAGACTGTCCAGTGATGACATTGCTGACAGTAAAAGATACCAGCTGTTAGAGACCGTACAGATCTTAAAGCTGAGTACACTTTTAGAGAAGCCTTCTTTGGCCCTTCAGTCAAACCCAGTATGCTTCATGAAATTGCGACTTTTATTGGTTCCTCACTCTTTAAGGAAAGTATGTTTATTTATTTATTTGCAGACAAATGAAAGGGAGACATACATGTTGAGGATTGGGAATGGCAATAACCCACAGAGACACCAACGGTGTCCTGTGATATAGCAAAGCCTGTTCCCTCTGAAACCCAGCCTCAAGCTCTCCAATGATGCTGCTGATCACTGATTAGGGACTGATTAGCTACTTGCTTGTACTTCTGTCTGTTGCCCATGCAACTTACTGTCCCCACAGCTAAGCAATTTTGGGTAGGAAAAATGAGGGAGGAGTCAGTAACTTCTCTTGTTCAATTTTGTTAAACAGTTTTACTGCTATTATTTATGTTACCTGGATAGAAGTGGGTATTTTTCTTCCTCCAGTCACAGCTGTGGAGAACTTTCACTAAATGAGAGAGGCTAGAGAGCCAAAATCAAGAAGGAAAAAAACCTAAGGCATGGACAAAGTAAGGAATTGGCCATGGAAGGCAGGTGTTTTTCTGCTGTATGTTCTGGTTAGATTGTACTGGACAAAGGGCTAACACATGCACTTCCCTAACCACCCCAAAGCAACTTAAAAATAAATTTATGACTAAATCTTGGGGTTGCATCTCTGTTCCAAAGCTTCTCTGATCTTTGTTGCTCACTGCTTTGTAATTAGTCCAGTAGAACTGATAACCCAACCCAGAAATGTATCTGGGGTGACAGTTTGCTTGTTCGAATGCTTTTTTTGCTGCTTCTTGGGGAAAAAGTGCGCAGGAGATCTGACCAACAAGAATCATGCAGATATGAGCAGGCATTTTCTGTGCATGAGCTGGACAGCAGCTGTTTCAAGAACTGGTGAGTATGCTGATAGAGCACTGAGGCAGTAATTCAGCCAGCTTTTGGTAAAGCTGTTTCTCTACGTAACATCATTTTTGCTTCTAATATGTACACAGCAAAGGAAATAAGGACCTTTATTGGTTTCCTACTCTTGGAATGTCCAGTTTTGTGCCAACCTTGTAAGACTACATACTGTAAATAATTCATTACTCACATAAAAGGGCAAAAGTGCTTCCAGATCTTATTAACTTGATGTTTCTTAAACCCTTTTTTAATCCTGTTCTATAGAAAGAAAATATTACAGCTATATTTGTATTTAGCCCTACATATGTGAAATATCTTTCAGGTTAAACATAACATAGTACTTCTACGATTTTAATTTCCCATGGGATTTGGGTTTCCTCTCCCCAGTTTCTTATTAACAGATTGGTCACAGAGGTCCCAACTTAAAGACTATGACAGTAAGCTATATTTAGATTCCTTGCCCTAAATCCATCAATTATAATAAAAACGATTCTTTATTTTTCATAGTCCAGATATCCTCACCAACTAAAAATGTTTTCTTTCAAAATACTTGTTTAAAGAAATCAGGAAGCGAGTAAAGGATGACTAGAGAGAACCCTGAGGTTAACACAAGATCCTTCTCTCTCTGAAACACAGAGTGAAAATTTTGAGATAAGCTCATATAGACTTTAGGAGTTCTGAAATGGGTCTGCAAATTTAATGAAAATGGGATCTCTTACAAAACTTTCAAGCTCCCCCTAAGTTTGGCCATGCAAATACCACAGTTATTCATACTTCCCTTGTAATAATGTTTTTGTCTGGAGCCAAGATTTTCAAAGGAACAAGAAAATTAATAGGAGCTAGTGGGAAACAGTCATTAAAATAATAGTTAACAGAACTCTTTGTTTAAAGTTTGAGTTGTGTGTTGAGTTATAGGTTGGGTTAATTTGTTTTTAGTGGAAATATTGTTTCAGTCAGAAGTCAAATTAATTTTGTACCACATCACAAAGCTTGACAATTTCTGTTCTAAGGAAATCAGTTTCTGAGATACCAGAAGTGCTGTTGCAGCAGCAGAAACACAACAGTTCTCAAGATAATGTATGGGAAAATCTTCAAATGACAACTGAGAGGGGCTGTTTGGAGACTGCCTTCCTTCAGCTGTGGAATCTGCAGAAGTATAAACAATGAAAGAGGTGGATGGAGACCGACAGCTTTCCTTCCAGAGAAAGCCTACAATCTTGCCTTCCTGAGCACTGGGAGAAGTTCTAAAAAGAGCTAGCTGTTTACACAGCTCTCCTAAGCTTACCATCCAAAACGTTTCACCTAATTCACCCTCTGCTTCCTCAGCAGGATGTTTGATATACCTGTCCTATCTCCCTGTCCCTGGATGGGGCACCACCTTCCCATCTGGTGGTGCCCATTTCTCTAGATTTGCTATGGAGAAAATCTAAACTGTTCACATAGATAAGACTCCTAACTGCTATATAGTATAAATTCAGCAGACAGGATGCTACCCTCAGAAGCATCTTCTCCATCCTCTTCCTATTTAACTGCCCTAAAATACTGTAACAAAAATGCTTAGGCAATTTCATACTGATAGCTTTCCATGCAAATGATTATCGTTAGCAGTGTGCTGAAGAACAGGAGAAATAGCTGCATAAGCACGTGGGAAGGCGAAGGTCCAAATGGCATTCCTTCTATTAAGATGTAACCAACCTTGAGAAATTGAGAATATCATGCCTAGCCAAATGTATAGTGAAGGATGTTTTAAATCAGAGTAATTAACTGGCAAAAAAGATCACATTCATCTGGTCCAAAGTGGTGAAGCTTTATTCACTTTAACGCCAGCTGGGTACGCACATGGAAATTTTTACTGAGCTTAAGGCAGTGTGATTTCTGGGCTACAAGAATGCTTTACAAACCTCTCTCCCATATCTGTGGGTTTGATGATTCAGTACTTTCAGCAACATTAGGAAGAAAGACTTAAGGTCTCTGGTCCACTTCTGAGGCATTTCTGCAAACTTGATCTAGATTAAGCGAAAAAGCTTTGAGAGCAATCAGTGCCCAGTGACACAAACTGCAAATTTTCAAGCAGGAGTCATAGATCTGCGCAACTTCTTGCAGTATGCCCCTTTCTGAAGCAGGATGTAAGAAAGCCCTTTGTTCCTTATGTATCATCTGTCTTTGAAACACATTAACTCTCTCATAGCAGTGACTCTTTAGGACATAGCATAGAGTAAGAATGATACAACTAGAAAAGCCTGTAATAGTTGCAAGTAACATTCATGGTTTAAAAAGTATTAAACATGAGATCAGGGTTAATCTCTGGCAGGACACATATAAAGGTGGATAAGACTCTTCAGTTTGAAGAAAATATTAATGTTAAGCAAGCTTGCTACTTTTAGTAAGGCCTAAGGAAGCATGTCTCGTAATGACATGCAGATAGCATTTGTCAGTGCAGGTTCCAATTATGTTCAGTATTTCTCATTAGAACTCTTCTTACCCTGGCTGAGTAATTGCTTTTTGATTATTGATTATTTCTTATGGTGTTTCTAACATTAATTCAGAGGGGATGTAAAACTTCAACATCAAAGACCATTAGGTATTCCTATGAAAAATGGAAAATTCATACATTTTAATTATGCCCTGTAGCTCTGAATAAGGGCTGAAAATTGGAGATGGGGCTATTCAGTGAAGGGAAGGAAACATTATATAGTTTATTATATATAAGCTTATTACCTTATACCTGGTTTTGAAACTGAAGCAGTTTTGTTGCTGAATTTTATTGAAACAGTTCCAAAAATAATTGTCTTGTAGCAATTGTGCTCCAGAGGTGGGCTTCTTGCTGTCAGTACTGTTGAAAACCCTCTACAATGTCAAATCTGGAATTTACTCAAGAGTTATTCCGCTAATTTTAATGGACTTTCCCTAACACTACGCAGCTAGAAGTGAAAGGAGAAAGGTAAACATCCTCAATTTTTCACTGTGGCATCCAGTTTCTGCCAAGTTAATAATATGCTTTTGTACAATCTAAGTGTCTTGGGCTTTTTTTGTTTGTTGGTATGTTTGTTTTAAGATGCAGGAGTAAGACAGAAAAGAAATTAAAAGCAACAAATAATAAAACCAGAAATCTGCCTGTGTTGTTCTTGGTTTTCCCCACACTGTTAACTTGAAGCCCTCTAGGGAAGGTGAAACAAACAGCTGTCCTGGCTACAATGCAATCAGAATCTCCTCCTGCAAAGCCAACTGCAAGCACGGAGAGATTGAGAATCTATTAGAAATACTGTGTGCTGGCAGCACTGTGAATTTAAAGTGATAAAATTAAGGGGCCATTTGACAGCAGTTACAGACCTCTTTGGTAACTGACCTCTCTATCTTTGTGAATTTTTACATAAAGCGCTATGGGCTGTGAACAATCGAAGTAGGAAACAAGAGCACCTTTCTTCCCCTCTGTAATTCACGGAATTCTCCCTGTGAAAACTGGTGGTACGCTGCAATCTCAGTCAAGGTACGATGCAATAAACAGTGTGACAAGAACCCAAACTCTGTGATCCAAATGTGAAGACCCTACTGCAATCACTGGCTGTCTCAACACAAACATACATATATCTGTTTACTCTTTACACATCTGGTTTGTTCAAAAGTTGCTTTATGTGCCACACAACCACTTTCATAGGGATACAAACCTCATAAAGAAGTCAGGCTTCATGCAGCAAAATCCTGTATTTAATAAAGTGCTGTTTTTCATACGTACCTACAGATGCTGGCATTTCTCCCCACTGTAAAACAGTCTCCTTTGTGAAATGCCCATATATATCAATGTAGATGCCTTCATCTTCATAGGTGAGTAAAAGCTCCATTCCGCTGGTGTTCGGGAGGATTATAATGGCATGTGGGCGAATAGTCCCCTGGATCTAGAATCATATTTTACTAAGATTTAGATCAGAAAACGGACTGCAATTTTAGTGACTACATCAATCTAACTAGCTTGGCAGAGCAATAAAAGGAACTAGCTTATGGCTCATGGAAAGTGAAAGAAATGCCTGTTTTCAGAAAGGCAGTTTGCTAGTTTGCTAGCTAGCCTCTGAAACAGGCTTTCTCCCCTCCTCCCCCCCCCCTCCACCCGGCTTTGAATATGGCAGCAGGTTTGCAAAAAAATCAACGTTCAATACTTCACTTTATATTTACCAGTATTCATTGGTTTCAAGAAGCCATGGAGCCACTGAGACACAATAATATTTACTTACTCGCTCACAAAACACTTGCATTATATAAATAGAAGAAACGTGAAATAAATTTGAATTCACAATTATTTCAGGAGATGAAGGACAAAAGCTTCCACATTCCAGGACCTCAGTGCTTTCACTTTCCATGATATTTCCTATCCCCACTCACAAGCTAAAACCTATAAATTCAACAATATTTACAGCAAGTTGAAAAGTTAACCTGGACCTTTCAAATATAAGCTACTCTGTGTCCTTCCCTTCCCGCAGCTTTCATTAAAAATAGTTCCCCATTTAAACGCTGTTCAGCATACATTTTTTTTTTGCATGCCACAGGAACAGTGCATTTCACTCACACAAATTATTTTAACAGCTGTTCAATGCACTAGAATCTCTCCCAGAAGCCAACGTGTCCCAAGTGAAAAAGTCTAAGTATACAACCATGAAGGTGCGGTTTTATGGAAGCGTTTTTGAAAGAAAAGAGGACAGCCTTAAAAAACAACAAAGCATTTCCTTGTTCAAAGCAGTACTCAGGACATTAAACAGTAAATTAAACCACTACAATTAATATTTTATAGGAAGGATGACTGGAGTTTCTACATCCTTTTCACAAGCCAGCAACACACAGGTTTTTGGTTTTTTTTCTTCAAGCACATACACTTATGCACACCGCAAGGGCACAATGAACAGTAAAAGAAGCACTGAAGCTGTACTTGCCAAACTGAATACACTCAGGCCAACCACTTGACTCCGTGCCTCCGCAACAACTATCCGTAACACTAGAACGGGTATCCAGAGCCGCAGAGCAATTTTAATGCGTTGCCTTGGTACTCGCATGAGTGATCGAAGCAGGTAAGAGATGAAGAAAGAGGTGGGGAACCAGGAAAAGAGGCTACCAGAAAGCAAGAGTATCTAAAGTCAGCCTGTTAAAAGTCTGGTCTGTTGCCACCACAAAGCTCCTTGAGAGAATTATCCACTTCTAGCAGATGCTCTTTAAAATAATAAAATACCAAAAAAGATAGAGCCACCGTAGCAGCAGATATATTTCAGGTCTAAGACTCTAAGGGAAAAAATATTTTTAGTACATGCTAACTTTTGGTTAAAGAGCACACACAAATGGAGTCAGTTTTAAAGGTGCCCCAAATATTCAGGACAGTCACCTGGGAAATCTCTTTCATCAGGTACATAATTATATTTGCAGCCTGTTGAAAAAATAAAGCCTCTAAGAAGGTTCACTTTTTTCTTTGCCTGTCTTATCTTGGGCAATTATGCTAATGATCTTTTTGACAAGTCATTATTCACCTTGCTTAGCAACCAGATTCCAGGGATGGCATGCAGGCATCCCACTTAGATTTATAAACTGATGGGAATTTTTCATAGTTGCATAGTTAACTAAGCTACTAATTGGAAGATTAAATAAACCCTCTAACAAAACAAATATTAAGTCCCTTAAAAAACCCCAATACAGAAATAAACAGTACAAGCTTTTAGCAGGTGATTCCTTTGTTCTGAACAGCTAGAAAAGTTACTTTTTAACTCAGAGAAATTTAGAAACTTAACAGCCATCTTCAAACATTGTGTCTATCAGAAACACAGGTTTGACAGAATTTGAAGGCACAATTTCCATGAGCCACTTGTCAGGGCAGCAGAGTGATCAAGTGGCTTGCACGGGAGGCACGGGTTTTCATTTGGTTTGAAAACATGGGGCTGAGAGTGGAGAAAAAGAAGTTTAAAAAAATAAAAAAAATAAAAGGGTTCAAGGCAAAGGCTGCAACATGCAGATCTAGGATGAGATTTCTTCAGACCTCCTAAGCGTAACTCTGGGACACTGCCTTGGGATACAAGGCAGCCACGGCACCCAGTGAGCTAACCCTCTGCCCCTGTGGAGCTCTGTTGACTTCAGGGAGGTTTTCAAGCGTGCACAGAAGTTTCCCTGCCAGGAGCCTCCCATCAGACTGGAACCATGGCAACCTGATAGTTTTCTGGACCTAAGCCCCCAAGTTTCTCTGGCTTTTGGGACTTGCAGCTTTGAAAAATAACTATCTAGAACAGCTAAAAAATAAGCAAGCAAACAAACAAAAAGATTAAAACCATAGCAAAGACTTCATATGGGACAGCCCCATGCCAGTCATTCACTTCTGCAGGGGAATTACTTTGCTGTTATCCAAGTTTAAGCCGGAATTTAGTGATCACCATCACCCCAGTGAACAGATGCACAATGCAGTATGTACACATGAACCTGCAATCAACAACCTCATGGCAACTTCTTGACAATCTAATGAGAAAATCCTGAGGAAAATGTAAATATTCTTTTGAATTTAAGGACTGATTTCACAGGCAACTGAACGGTAAGAAGATCAGCAAATTTGTTTAGACTGGAAGCTGGGTTTCTGCAAAGTCATGACTGAAAGGCAAAACAGGTTTTGCACACAGAGCCTGGATCTGTAGTCACGTGAAACAAATGCAACTCTGCTTCACGTTGAAGAAATGTGGCTTATGCATGGGTTCACATGTATACCTGGCTCCTCTAGCTACAGGTACTCATTGGTGCAAAGGTAGCATGCTTCCAGTGGATCAAGATTAGTATGTTGCAATGGTCTTTGTAATCCAGGCCAAATCTCAGCTCAATTCAGTGATAATTTAAATCAGCTTGTCAGCAAGATTGAAAAGCACAGTGGCAGATTGTAAAAGTCACCTAAATTCATGTAGATATTATTGTGTCTTTGATTGCTTAAGAAGTCCTAAATTTCCAGGATAAATCAATTAGAAATAGTACTGTCCATACAACAGGCTTTCTGACATTAAACCATTAAAACTGACATTCTAAATATGATAAAAGCCTTTTAACAGAACTTCAGTTTTATAAAAGTATGTGAAAAGTGGGTTTTTATTAGCTGGCATACAATATTATTCTCTTACCCTGTCTTTTGAAATACAGCACAACTCTTAACCTGATCATCATCAATATACAGCCCAAACAACAGAGGTATTTACATAATTTTTTGGAGTATCTTACGTGTGTTGGAAGGTACAGGTCATACACAGATCCAGAGTCCACATCAATAGCGTGAAAACCTACTAGCGAACCATATATGACTTTTAATCTTTGTCCATTTTCAACAGTCAGGTCAACCGACAGTGGTTTGTGATGAAGTGAGGTAAAGGACTGGAAAAAGAAAGATACACTATATAACACAAAAAAGCTGTTGGTTTACAGATCTGCATATATGTTAAGAATTTTCAAAACTCAAAAGTTAGTTGTTTTTGTTAAATAGTATGTTACATTTAAGGAGCTAAGTATCCATCACCCACTGAGTTGCAAGGAGTGCTGGATAATTCGCTTGTGTTTTCAAAAAAATCCACATTCTCGAAAATGACTAGGCAAAAATTGGGCTGAGTACCATTCATGTTCAATTTCCTCCTCTTTTGAGGGAAATTAGCATCAGCTTTGTGAACTCAAGAGTACATTTTGGCACAGCACTGAAACATGCTATTCACATCTAACAGAATCATGATTGTGCCACTTTTATGCCAGCCATCTCCAATATATGTCAAAAGGCCTATGTTTTCTTTAAAAAGAATACTCATTTTATATTTAACTAGAAATAGATGTTATACAAAGCAACAGAAACAAAAGCAAAGAGTAGATGAGAGACACTGATACATCTGAACCAAAGTGAAGTTTCACTTACCTTAAAAGCCATGAATTTGTGATAAGGCTTTGGAGCCCAAGCATAAACCTCCACTGAGTTTTTCAAAGCAATTACAAGGAATTTGATTCTCTCATATTTTACTGCAATACAAGAAGAACAACTCCTTAGGTACCAGACAGACACTTAAATCAAAGACCATCTCATCACATGCAATAATTTCAATGGATGATTTTAGAGGTAGACATGCAGCAAGGGAAACTAATGGGTTCTGGACATCAATGTTTAATATCACCAGTGACAATACCTTGACTGAAAACCTATAGTTCATTTATTCTCAGTAAAGCCAGATGGCTGTTAACAATATCTATATATTGCTTTTCATACATCGATGAAAAAAATAAATTTAAAAAAATCTTACTTGTGTCACAAAAAAAGGTCTTGACCCTGTATCTAAACCAGCCTAATTTATTTTTTAAGTGTGAACACACACCAACATTGCTGGCTGTGAAAATCTACTTTTGGCGGAATGGTGGTTGTTGGCTGAACAATTCTGTTACACTCTGTAGGATGAATTTTCATTTCACCGTTCACGTGTGGGGTTAAATCTCCATGTGCTAGTGTGGGTGAAGGACTTCCATGTTTCTGAGATAAGTAAGCATTTAAGAGATGAGCAACTTCTCTAAGTCGATTAAGGTCATGTTGGACTCATCAAGAATAAATGAAGAATCATGCATTGAAAATTAAGGCTTCTCTGTACATTGTGTTTTCACTCTGCCAGAGACAAGCATTTGCTTTGGAAATGGAATGCTAGGGTACTGCATCCCAACACGTTCACCCTTCATTTCATATTCAGTGTCTGCTTGGCAGGGATTTTTAAAAGATGCAGGTGTTATGCTACTGAAGTAAGGTTTGTTTTCTCTGGGAGGAGGGCTTGATCAGCCCTTGCTGCTTACAAAAGCAGCAGTTCACACTGGCCAAACATACAGCAGAGGCTTGAAGAGTGCAAAAAGGTGACACTAGAAAATCTCACATAGGCAGAGAAAGAAAAAAAATTAAACTCCACCAAAATGCAGAACAGTACATCCTTTTCTTCTTCCACCTGGACAAGTGGCTGTAAAACCAAAGGTCAAGATACAAGAAGATTCACCAAGAGAAAAACAACAGCAGCTGTTTTGTCAGAGCGGCTTCTAAGTAAACACAGAAGCTCCTATGAAATGTTTGCCTATTTTTAAAAAAAAACCCACCCCAACACACAGAACCCAAAAAGGAGCAACTGAAGTGGAATATGTGGGTACTTATCTGTAATCACAAATAAAATAACAATACACATCTGTTTCACATTCTTTCTTGGATTTAACCCTTGACAGTTTTAAAGCAGTGAAATAAAAGCAAAACAACCATCAAACAAGATATTTATGAGAGCCAGCCACCTTTCTGTCTTCTGCACTCCTCTACATCATTTCTCTATTTGCCTTTGAAAAAAGTGCCACTTTGATATTCCATCTTTCACCAAAGCAAAACGTGCACTATACATCACACCCCCTCACAAAGTTAAATGACAGAAACTATCACAATACTGATGTTCATCTTCAAGGAGGAACTGCCTGAAAGCCAAATAAAAGAAAGATGGTTTTTCTACTGCTATGGTACCACTTCCAGTGTGTAAGTTTAAACAAAGATACATTTAGGTCTTTTATGATACAGAGACAGGGATGAGCTGCAGCACATCCAATCTGATCTACCTATGGATGTCTTACAAACCTGATTTACTAGCGCTTTACTAGACCAGTTTCTTAGCAGTTACTCAGAGCCAGGAGGGAAGCTGAATAGCATGGAGGTGGAAAACATCAGTCTAATTAAAACCTTAAGTAACTACAGAACTTCTACACCACTGACTGAGCAAAAGACCAGGGTCGGCACTCCATCCTTCCAGCTGTCACAGGGAATACCCAGAACACCATCCATAACTGCTGCAAAAAGAGATGCTATCTGCAATGACAGGGAGCAAAGCGTCTGCCATGTAAAACAAAGAGGTTTGAAAGAACTCAAACATATTCAGCCCAATACAATCTTGAAACAGAGCTGAAAAAATGCTGGTGTCACGAGATGCAAAAGGATGACTAAGCAGCTCTTAAAGGAAAAAAACAAAAAGTCCTTACCGACTTTGTAGTGTACACAGCCTTCCAGGTCACCCACAGACACCCAACCTTGACGCTTCTCCACCTCTGGATCATTGCGCAAAATTTTATTTCTCAGCCATGATAAGTAATACACCCTCAACTTATTCTTCTTCCCTAGTATTTGAAAAAAGAAGACAGACATAATGCTTTAACTCACTGAAGTACAAACTCTCCCACATTTAGAAAAAGACAGTTTTGTGACCTTGAATATAGCGGGTCTCTGCCTCTTCAAGGTGCAAGAAGAGTGCAGCAGCACAAAAGAAAATCCCTGTATGACAGGGACATGCAGGAGGGAACTGGAACATGTGCAATCCTACAGCATTTGACACACGTGCACTTACCTTGTGACTCAAGCTTCATGCAAGATTTTCACACCTGACTAAAATTCCTCCCTCAGGCCAAAGAACAGGTCTCTACTGACACATGTATTATCAGAAATAATCACACTATCTGGCATTTGCTCTTTGATGTGAAGGAACACAGGTATGGTCTACAATGGCCATTCTGAATAGGTAACTCATCTAGTTCTAATTAACTGACAATCTTCATTAAAAGTAGCTATTTTCTTTTGGATGCCTTTCCAGGTGAGAATTACTTTGTCATCTTTCATCTCAGTCAATCTTTCTGTTGCTTTAGTTCATAAGCACATATGGTCAACAGTAGTCTGGGATCACAGGTCAGTCTAAGGAGAAGGACTGTGTCACATAAGCAACTGGACTTGGCAATATGGGACAAACAGCTCTCACCATCACTTACCACAGCAAGTCTGCACTGCTCCTTGCTGGGCCAATGACATTTTAATAAAATTGGACTTAGATAGAGGCTTGCCCATCACAGAAACAAGCAGACTGACAAACTACAAGTTACTGAGAACGTATTCATTTTAAGGATATGAAGTACTTCATACTTTCCACGAACCATTTTACACATTAACCAGGTAATGAAATATCCCAAAGCCTCTCTGAAATGAGAATGTAAATGTTAAAAATTCAAGAGAATTTACCTATTAACAAGAATAACCATCCTATGTTTTTCTGTAAGAGGAAATTCCTCAACCTAGTTTATAGCCTAATTCTTTTTAATTGCTTCCAACCCCAATGCAGGTCAGATACTTTTAGAGACTGAACTAACCTGATATAGTAATTAGCACATTGAGTCCTTCCAGAACATCCATTTGCTGGAATCGTCTCCTTGTAATCAGTGAATAAACTCTTCCTTGCCCACTTCGGTCCAGCAGCCACAATCCATTCTCTGTTCCCACCAGTAAATTTACTCCTGTTGATGCATGAAAAAAAACCCTGCATAAATCACCTAATGATTCAGAGGCCAGTAAGAGTTCATTGTTTTGGGAACTGATTCTTATTTAGTCTAACTTAATGATACCTGATAATTTCTCTGTTGTTCTGTGGATGATTTCCCAGAAAAATGAATAGAAGAAAGGGATCTCACCATTACAATTTCTACCCAGCAGAACACTTATACACCCATGTAACTTGAAGGATGAGTAGTTCCACTGAGGTCAATGTTGACTTAAACAAAAAGGGAAATGCTTTCTGAAATAGTGTGGCCAGCAGGGACAGGGAAGGGATCTTACCCCTGTACTCAGCACTGGTGAGGCCGCACCTTGATTCCTGGGTTCAGTTTTGGGCCCCTCGCTACAAAAAGGCCATTGAATGACTTGAGCGTGTCCAGAGAAGGGCAACGGAGCTGGTGCAGGGTCTGGAGCACAGATCTGATGGGGAGCAGCTGAGGGAACTGGGGGAGTTTAGTCTGGAGAAGAGGAGGCTGAGGGGAGACCTCATCACCCTCTACAGCTCCCTGAAAAGAGGGTGCAGAGCGCTGGGGATGAGTCTCTTACAATTGACAGGACAAGAGGGAATGGCCTCAAGTTGCACCAGGGAAGGTTTAGACTGGATATCAGAAAGCATTTCTTTACAGAAGGGGTTGTTAGGAGTTGGAATGGGCTGCCCAGGGAGGTGGTGGGTCCCCATCCCTGGAGGGGTTGAAGAGTCGGACTGACACAGCACTGAGGGATCTGGTGTAGTTGGGAACTGTCAGTGTGAGGTTAATGGTTGGACTGGATGATCTTAAGGTCTTTTCCAACCTAGACTATTCTGTGAACTCGATTTCTCAGGTGACCTTGGAAAATGCCTGTGAGCACTACAAAAGTCCCAGTCCAGCACCACTCCACACAGGAGATCCAACTAAATGTCCTAAGGGTCTCTACCAATTAAAAAAAGAATTAAAAAATCCCCTTTCCCCAGATACAACACTCAAATGACAGGAGGACCAAACCTGTGGGAAGAAGGGCTGCTGTTACGAAGACACAGAGTGTTTGAAAATGGTCCGTGTTCTGCAAGAATGCTTTCACATGCCAAATTAAAGGAGTGAATCCATCTGAAATCCAAGTGCTCCAAGGAAGCAAAGGCTCCAGTGAGTTGCTGACATCAGAGGATGTCAAAAATTGTGTTCAGCTGGCATGACAGCTATGTTTCCTAATCAGCAGGTTCTAAGAAGTGACATGAGGTATCCTGCTGTAACAAGCAACCTCCTCTACTGGCAATGCTCTGATGAGTACCTGG
Source organism: Athene cunicularia (assembly GCF_003259725.1). Taxonomy (NCBI): domain Eukaryota; kingdom Metazoa; phylum Chordata; class Aves; order Strigiformes; family Strigidae; genus Athene; species Athene cunicularia. Next base: position 4,584,720 of record NW_020799100.1, read on the forward strand.
TGCTCTTCAGCCTCAACACACATTTAATTACAGACCTTGCCACACAGCTCTGTTCTTAATTTTAAATCTTGGAGTCCTAACAAACATACATTACACAAAATCTGTGAAGCTGTAAACTGGAAATCTCCATTTCCTTTGGATAATGTTTCAACTATATTAATTTTCCATTCTGGACTCAAAAAGTGAGGAGTAGTAAAAGGCTGAGAGAGTCCCATAGAATACATCCATTCTTCAGAAGTAGAAAGATGGTTAAAACAACTCAAGAGCTTAGCTACTGTGAGACTGGGACAAGGTTTATAGCTGCTGAAAACTAGTCTGACTACATTCATCTTGGTTTTACACCATGTGAAGCTGATCCTGTAAAAAGGGTGATCCAGTGAGGTTCTGAGGAACAGCAGGAACTAAGGAAGCCAAGCTTTTGGAAAGATCAACACCTGACCTGCTTCAGATTCTTGGAATATGTAACACACATGACAGCAAAAGGCTTCAGGTTTGTATTGTTTCCACTGGGTCAGGACTTAGAGCGATCAGCTGTACTTGTATGCAGCTAGGACAAGAGTATCATGAGTTGCCTAAGTTATTAAACATTTGCAGCTTCTGGCTCTTCAAACAAGCAGTTTCAGTTTGGTGCCCAATCAAAACATTTTCTCATTTTGATGCACAAAGCTGCAACTGCAAGTGATCTGTATCTTCTATGAGGAAGGCGGTGCCATGTGACTGACACAGGTATCTACTTGGTGACTTGCTCCAAGATTTTGACAAAAGAGGTGCAATACAACTGTGAAACCTGCCTGGCATACACTGCCAGCCTCTCCTGCTGCTGCCTTCCCTCCATACACATGTCCAAGCACTTCTGAGCTTACCCCACAAAGCAGCACAAAGGACCTCTGAGTTGAATTTCTTCTTATATTTACGGATTTCTGGACTGTCACTCTGCGGGCGGATATTTGTTGGGTTGACATTGACAACGGAGCCCTTCCTTGCATTTTCTCTCCTGACAGGCTCAGGTTTTGCACTAGATGCTACAATGAAAGACATATGCAATCATGAAAAATGCCAGTGTTTGGCTATATCTCACATTTGACCTGTTCATGGCAGAATGAAAGAATCCCCATAGGGGTGAGAAAACGTCTCAGGAACATTACATAGCCATAGAATTAAAAAAAAAAACCCACAAAAACTGGAAAATTTCTCAGGCATTCCCGAGTGAGCACAGTGGTAACCCAGCAGCAGAGTAGAGCAAATCACATCTGGAAGAAGGGCAGAAGGAGTATAATGAAAACTCATAACGCTGTGGAGTTTCAGTTTCTGAAGATGTTACCATCAGTTTCCATTTCCAAGCAACAGGCCCTCCTCACTCCCCCCAGGAGAAACCAGGAGTGACATTTTATGAGAAGGGTAAAGCATACTCACAAGAACTACAGGAAGGTCCTACTGGACTGGTGGGAGGGGTGATTGGCAGAAGTCTAGGATCTATGAATGAAGTAAATGATGTGGTAGATGATGTACTGCTCTTTGAAGGTGTGCTTTCAGTGCACGGGGTCTACAATGAAAAACAAGAGCTGCTTCAGGAAGATGATGCCAGGAGAGCACACAGCAGTGCTGTGCCTCTGAGGTTCAGCAGAAATGGCACGTGGCATACTTGGACATGATGAGTCTTAAAGCACTATATACATGGTACAAATTCAGTGACAGAAGAGGCGGCCTGAGCAGGCAGTTGTGTGGGGTTCCTCAGCCAGGCACCACACTGCCATAACTAGTCCCCAGAAGAAAGGCACGTTGATCACTCCCTGCTGTCACATCTGCAACAAGGCACTGCTCAAACCTCTGCAGCAAGGAGGACGTTGTTGCCTCAAGTAAGGCTGTGTAGGACATGACAGCTGACAGAGCTGTTACCTGCCTCCAGTGACACACTCCTCCCCAGGAGAGCCCTGTGCTCACAGCAGTTAGAGGCCCCTTGGGGCGGCTGAGACACGCTGCCCCAGCCCTGTGCACTCCCACCTGACACTTGGATGGAAGAAAGCCAGGGACAATGAGCAGGGGCAGCAGAGTGCACTGCATTGATGACATGACAGGTAAAGGAGCAGAGGGTACAAGCCCTTCTAGCTTGTGTAGAAGGGGACAAAAAAAGGAAGGAAAGAAAAGGGAACAGATGGGGACAAACAAGTGGGACAATAAAATCTGTTAGGGAGTTTAAGATTATATGTCCCCTAGACAAAACTTTTAAAAGAAAAGGAGGGATGGGGTGAAAAATCTCATCATAAAAAGAGACAGGATAGATGAAGTTAAAGGACTCTCAATCTCAGGCTCCTAAGAGCTGGAGGAAAATGATGGTACAAGTCATTCAATCTGTAATTTATCTCTTACCTTATTCAGAGGTTTGTTCTGAGGTTCCTGGCTAGTCAGTGGCACTTTTGGTGGGTTCACAGAGGAGTCTGAAATTTGACTTTGCTGGAGGAGATCTGGCAGGAGATAGTTCTGGTTGTTTAGGCTCCAGAGGCCTTCTTGGGTGCTAGAAATTTGTTTCCCCAAAATCTGATCCTGCACATGAGAACATACAGTTAAAGTCCACATTTAGCATACTTCCATTGCACTATGCAACTCCTGTTAATTAGGACAATAAATAATGACGATATGGGGAGGGGTGTTCTGCATGATACAGCATGTAAAGACAAACCTTATGGTAAGATTAAAATAAAAAAACGAACAGAAAAGTGCATGGCAAACACCAAGACATCAACACTGGCTTCCACTCCTGAAGTGCTCTGTGAATGTTCTTTATGTATGTTACCTCAACCACAGGTGAAGAAGGAAATTCATTATCAAAGACACTTGAGACAGTATCAAATAACTTGTCCTAACATTACAGATCTACCTACCACAGTCAGGAGCAGGTACTTCTCGGTTCTGGACCTGCATTTAGTTCAAAACCCCTTACTGTTGCTACTTTCCATTTACTGAATTAGGATTCTAGATTGAATGATGACATTCAGTAGGATCCAGTATCAGCATTTCCAGTACAACGACGTTTGGTACTGCAGACCTCCCTACAGGATCCCACTGGCTTCAAGGAAATACTTGTAAACTGTGTAAGGTATGAGACACCACGCAAGCTCTCTCCCTGACAGCACAAAATACGGAGTCAGAGGTCGGTTTCTGGGAATACATGGCTGGAAGCTTTGAGAGGAAAAAAGCTGGGATGCGTAAAGCAAGTGGTGTCCCAGATGTGGAGGGAAGTGCAGAGGGATCTACTCCTGGTCACAGGTACCTGAACACCATCGGCACTGGAGTGTAGGGAGTGACAGAAGCCAAGCAGTACACTAGAAAATTCCTTGGATTAAAATTACATGGAAGCAGAAAGCACCACCAAACTCGAGCAGCTTCTGGCTGGCTGAATTCAAGGCAAGCCTGTACATTGTACGTCCGGTGATAAACAACCTACTGAAATCAGATCAGCCTTTTTGAACACTAGCCAAAATACAAAACAAAAAAAGAAGTAGATAGTTCTAAATAGAAGACATTTACCTTTTAAAAGCCAAGTAATTAACTAGAAATCAAACTGATGCTCTAAGTATTTTACATTTTGATTTAGATATAAAAAACCAAAACAAGCCAAAACGTACATGTCAGTATTTGAGATTAGGGATCAAGCCAGCATGGGGCTTTTTTGTTCAGTTTTGAGTCATATTCAGCTAAACTAAACCAACCCCCATCTGAATCATCTGGGCAGTACTCCCTAATCACTTGGTATACACCCTAATCACTTTGTAATAGTTCATGTTGATGGGCCTTGAAAGGGATGTTGGGAGAAGTCGTGGAGACTTATGGTGGCCGTGGTTGGTGAAACTAGGTGAGAGGAACGGATAGGAGTCTCCAAGAGAAGGAGGTAGAAGACTAGAAGGCATCACAGAGATCTGTGAGGTGAGGTGGCAGTTATCTGTTCTCCCTCCTGCATTCTCCTCCTCAAACCCACCAGAATATGTGACCACCACTCTTTTACATCCTCCCTCATCCTCAGTCTGGGCCTCAAAGACCCCATCTTTCACTGTTCCCCCAGCAGCTTATTTTCAATGCCTGGGTATTGGGGAAAGGAAAAGCACCAGGCTGGTTTTGCCACAAGAAAAATACTGAGTTGGTCCTGTTTATAATTCTTTCTCTGAAGCAGGGTCTTTTCTTCTTGAGGATGGTGGGACAAAGGCAAAGTGGGACTCCTTCCCCAGTCAATAAGGATGCCACGCTGGTCTGAAGCTTAGAAATCACAGCAGAGTTAAAGAAAACTTTTTTTATTTTCCTTAGCCCTGCCACAGTTCACACAAGCAGCTCTGGGGAAAACACCAGTTTCACAGCAATTTATTTTCCCTATCTGTGAAACAAGAGTACACTCAGTAATATCTGAGAAGCGCTCTGATGCTGAGTGCAAGTCTTATTACTGTAATTTTTTTTGTTTTCGACCACAAAGAACATTGTTCTGCTTTGTCTGTCTTCATCTTTTCTGCACTAATATTTATCACAGGGGAAAACCCACATGACTTGAAGTCTCTACTAGAAACTACAGCTGGGAAAGAACCACAACATGACATATGAGAAGACATGCATTTTTGCTAAGCCAGTAGGGAGAGATGAAGTGTTTTTCCCCTCTTTGGGTAATATTTTAAGTAATAAGAGGTACTTCTCTTTAAGCTGGAATAAAAGAGGTCAAGATTTCTAAAAATAGCAACAATACACACCAATAATAATCAACAGTATTGCTTTTTGCAACCTGCTCAGTGCTTTCAAGAAATACGTTGACATCAGAAACAACTACCTCAATAACAAGGACAAATAAAGAAGCACAATTTTCTACCTAAATGTAAGCATTTTTATAGGAAGCACAAAACCTGAAACTGCACATTTTTTCAAGGCTTATAGCTATAATTTGCAATGACAGAGCGGGACTTCAGAGTGAAAACGCTGTCAGGAAGAAATGGATACAGCGTTTATCATGCACATTAACGATCTGACTCCCCCCCCAACTATACCCACCCCCTTACAAACGGCCAAATTACCTTCTGTTCTGTGACGGTGCTTTGGGGTTTCAGTTCAATTCCATCTGGTACTCTTGTCCTTGAGAAATCTGCCACTCTGCTGCTTAGCAGTTGCCTGGTAACAAACTCCAATTAATGAACAGAACTACTTCAGGGAAGAAGAAAGAGCCCAAAAACCAAGAAGTAAAACACCCCACACATACATGTTCAAAAGTGAGCATCATTAACATTCACTAGTTACATATAAAGGATCTTGTACAAAAGCAAGTCGATTAGTCTGTGGATGTGCCGGAACGGACTTCAAGCCTGAGGACCACTCATAGCAGGAGAGTGGCACCTCAATGGAGAGCATCCCTTCATCTCCCTGCGTTTCACCCATCATTTTTCAGACACTGCATAGCTCATGAAAGTGAGAGCTGGTCCCTCAAGCTGCCATTTGAAAAGTGTCTACTTCAAAACTTCCCCTGTCTCCCCTCATACACTACCCTGCGGGGTGCAATTATGAGACCCCTGCTCTCCAGAGAAAGCGCACCAGCTGCATTGCAAGGAGGAGATTCATGGTATTGGGGACCTCTCTGCCAGTGCCTGCTGGGACAGGCTACACTGGAATTTCATACTGGGAATCAGTCCTTGAAACATGGATATCCTCACCTTACATAGAAAGAAACTAAGGAAAAGTTGCCCAGAGCACAGAGGCAGAAGAATGTAGGAGCTGCTGGACTGGCTGGGGTCAAAAGCCCATCCAGCCCAGTATCCTGTCCTCAACAGTGACCAAAAAGCAGATGCCTAAAGAAAGAGTAAGAACAAAGCAAACACCTGCTGGGATATACCCCAACATACTGGCTTCCTACACAACCAGCAGTAGCTTTGTGCTTTAAACTTTTTCACCCAAGTGGAATTGCCTCAAACTTCTGTCAGCAAGGCTCTGGCCTCATTTCTCTGCATTTACAACCCACATTATTTATTCATTCCATTATTTATATTCATTTATTTATTACTGCCATTCAGTTAAGCCTATGACATTTCTGCCTCCTTTCCAGTAATTATAAAACTGGATTAAGGATGCTGGTGTGAAGGGCTCTACAGTGCCACACCACAACTGTAAGGTTTGGGGTTTTTTTTTAAATGTTGCCCAATGCAATAACAAAGGAGGTTTGGTGAGAGAGCTACTGACTTAAGATTGCTGTGAAAGAGTTTTTGTGGCTTTTTTTGTTATTTGTATTTTGGTTTTGGGTCCCCCTCCACTTCTATGGGAAGGGTAAATATTTGCATACTAAACTTAGAATGAATGGCAAGATAGGGAGTAGAATCAATGGTGAGGGCAGGGATCTGGTTCTTATCAGGAAAGAAACCAGCAGCTGATCATAAATGATTCAACCTCCTACTTATTAGGGGGAGAAAGTAATTCCTAGCCAAGCACACATCTGTACCCACCTTGTTCAAATTTTGGTAGGGAACAGCACATGCAGAACGGAGAGAGGAAACTGAATATACAAAACGAGCCCCAGGAAACTCAGTGTTCTAGGGGGACTGTGAATGCTGCAGGCATCGGAAGAGGAAGCATTCTCAATAGGAGAAATTAGCATCAATGGAATAGACATGTTATACAAGCAGGTAAGATGCTGAATCACATACACTGACATCCTTTCCTTAAAAAAAAAACCAAAAAACACCTGGTGGGAGGAAGAATTCTGGCTCATCTCACTGAAAAGAAAAACAAGACCAAAAGTTGTTTTACTGGTCAAAGACAGCTGTCCTTAGTCCTGGCTTGCTCAGAAATGAGTCTTCTCAGGGTGGTTAACAGGATATGTCCAAGAGAATAACAGTCTGTCCAAGAGACTATGAAGCTGTTTCTCTTGCATGTCCCAAGTCTAGTCCTGCTGGACACCTCCATGAAAGGTGGAGCATGGAGATCAAAAGCTGTTCTACAGCCCAGGCAAGAACAAGAAAACACAGATTATTTTCAATAGCCAACTACAACTTGGCCCAAGGTGTCTCAGCCAAAGCCCACACAAAAACACTCCTACAGACTGCAAGGGGCTTCAGATCCTGCATTCACATGCTTTAGATAGCAAGAAAAACAAACACCTTCACTTTATCCAGGATATGCAAAGTTTCAGTGCTGGCTGCTGTTTTCACTTTGATCACTATCCTTTTTGCTATTTACTTGGTAGTAGTCAGGATATATTTCCCAAAGTATCTATCTTTCAATAGAAGTGACATTCAGCTGAGGTGAAGGGACTTGGTTAATAGACAAGATTATACTTTTGATTTTACAGGAGTTTTTGCAGTGGCTGTGTGCACAGGAAGGCAAACCTGACAGGGATCATCCTGCTAATTCCACCTCTCTAGAGGACTGGTGGACCTCACACACAGAGGAGATGCAAATAACACATGCAGATTTCCAAAGGCAGTGATACCGCTCCTTCAAAACATTACAGCATGCAAGGATCACAGCAATCTAACACTTACACAGCAAAGTCATTGCTACAGGGCAATTCCATATTTTTAATGTAGAGTCTTTCTGAGGTCTAGGATGAATTCTATGACCTAGAGTGAATAAAACTTTTTACAGATCAGAATAAGGTGGTTTGGAAGAGGAGCAGTAAGAAAATAAAGGCATTACAGTAGAAAGCTCTTTCAGGTGCACTGCATAATCTACAAGATTTTTAACATTCTCCCTCCTCATCTCTCAGCTTTGAAAATGAACTTCAGACATGCAAATGAGGAGCATATGCAAGCACAAAAACTCCACCATCTTCAGAGCAGCACAGGGGAAAGGACTGGTGCCAGGCCAACACAATAGCTTGCCAACAGTGCTACAAATCTGTTCCTGAAGACTGACAAAACTGCATGTGCAATTATGTCAGAAGAGCAAGAGCCCCATCCCACATTGCTCTGTGGTCCTATGATGCATTTCAAAGTAAATCCTAGAACTTGAATTAAACTGGTCTCTTTGCAAGAAAATTAGAAGTTTCATTCAGCAATACTAAAAAAATAATTGTTTGCTGTTCCAAACAGCAGGGCTGGCCAACTGTGATCCCCCAACTCTCTTTCACTTGGACTATCAAGCTATTCACGCTCCATTATTTCTCAGCAGAATACACATTTTGCATGACAGGTAGAACACCACAAGATGTCAGTCACAAAATCAACAAGAGAAACTGGAAAGCTACAGAGAAAGAGTTCAGGTGAGATCAGCTTGGTACAAGCCACAGCATCATCTGGCAATCACAGCAATTGTGTAAAACAACAATGTTAAAAATACAGCAAATTTTATAAAAATAAATCCTGCTTACACTGTCTCCTCTTTATAAACAGCCTTGTGAATGAAGCAACCAGCTTTTCAGTGGTAATTATTTATCCCAGAGTACACTATCTGAATACAAGGGTCGTGTCTGCCTTGCTTTTTTCACTGTAACCTGTATTTAGCATGAAGGCACATAGTTTTCTTTTCCTCTCCTTTTTTCTTTCAAAAACTCCATTTAAACATAGATCAATGTGAAGTAATCTCTCTAAAAGCACTACCTACTGATATTCAGTTAAAATGAGACATTTCCTCATTGTCCCAGGGCAGCAAGTCATCAAAGCTTATTACACTGCAAACATCTGATGCAGCAGAGATTTACCCCCGGGACTTCATTATAGCACGATTAAACTGCTTAATTACAACTGACATAAATGACTGATAGTAACTTCAGAGGGGAGGTAGTATTTATGTATGCCAACTCTTTCCAGATATTTAGAAGTGTGTAATCAAAAGGAAAAAAAATAATAGTAATTTAAAAAAATAATCAAGCCAACCTTGTGTGGTTCATGTCATCTTCATCGCTGCTGCTGACTTCGTCACTTGATGAGGAGTAGTCTGCTGCTTTTAAGAATGAGCTGGCACTGTCCTTCCCCTTGGCAAAGGAGCCTGGACTCTGAGTAAAGAAAACGCAGTTGGGTTTTTTTCTCATAGAAAAACCCATCGCTAAACAGTATGTGCAGTATTTTACTGTCCCAGCAAATATACTTATTGTCACTTCTATGCCAAAAAAGCTTTATTAGGAAGTTGATGCTTTTGTTGGTCCATCACAAGTGGGTATTTCACACAGAAAAGCAACCTAAGCCAAAACACCCAACTTTGCTAAAAGCTGAAAGGTGACTAACTTCAGTCAGTATGTGATTCTGAATCTCAAACATCTATGATTCAATTTTCACACTTTTCAGGAGCACAGAAGTATTTCCTTTTTCACACAAGAAAAGGAATGCTCTGCACCAGGGCTAAAGAATTACACTGGCTTGAGTTCCATTCCAGCCCTGGACTACCTCGAGGCCTGCAGGGCCATGCCTGAGCACAGGCTGTGCCAGTGTGGACCAGGCTTGAAGCACCTTTGAGCTGGAAGGGCAATATCACAGAGCCACGGCTCACACCCACTGGGCAGTGAGACATCCCAGTCCTAAGAAAACTCATATCCAGGCCTCCCATATTATTGGCAATGGCCTAAACACAGAGTCTTCTTCAAACCTCTGGTCCCTGACAAGCCAGGAGGTGCCAGGGACTCCAGTAAGGTGTAGCTGTCCCCTGCTGTCCCACTCTGCAACCCCCGGAGCCACCCAGGCCTGCTTGCAAAATGCCAAGCATCCCACAGGTGAGCTCTTGCACAAGGCACCGTGAGCTCCAGGTGCCTGACAGACATCCCCCACCAGCTCAACACCACTAAAGAAAAGAGATTCCTCAGTAAATAAGACAGAGAAGTGGCAATCACCCTTTCCATCAGTGGCACATCAGCTAACAGAGAGCCAGGACAGAGCGTGTCACAGCCTGGTAGCACGTAATCCAGGCAGCTACACACCAGGTATCTGCACAAGCCACTGGCATGGTCTTGACTTCTGGATTGCATTACAACTGATCAATGACTGCCTGAAATATTAAAGACATACCCTTCCTTTCTAAAGTTATTATCAGTCAGGTTCAGGAAAACTGAACTCTCTGCCATCAACTTGAGCTGAACACAAGTCAGACCTGGACCAAAAGCTGATAAGACACGTTAACACAGCAGTAAGCTCGAGCCAGCCCCACGGGGCCTCTCAAGTGGACTCATCAGCTACCAAATCCCAGTACCAATAGTGGAGCTGTCTGCATAGACATGCCCTCAGTGAAAACTATGAACAAATCAAAAATATCAGCGGATTTAAAAGAACCTACTGCAATCTGGCCGAGATAAGAAACTTTTTCAGACTTCTTATGTAGCTGCAGGTGGTTCTGGGACAAAGCATTCTCTGCCTTGGCCGGTCCTGGATTCCCTGGGGGATTGAAAAACAACAAACAGTTTCTTATTTTAAATGCATCTGCAGCAGAGTGACAGAGGGGAACAGTAAGACAAGCACATATAGTTACCACCCACAGCAGACACCAGCTTCTGCTGACTAACTTTTTTTTTCCTCTTTGTTGCAAAGAGAAATCTTTTTGCTTGTTTCCCAGTAGTTCTGGATGCCACAGTATTATGTATATAAATTGATACTCTGCAGTTTATTGCTGAAGACTAAGACAAGCAGACCAAAACCTTGGCAACATACTCCCACTATGCATCAGCAACAGTTCCATGGATTGGAAGGCAGCTTGCAAGGGTGAGGGTACGCTAAGCCCTTCCTCTGATCCTCTTCCCGAGGGCAGATAGCTATATCAACAACTGCTGGTCATATTCCAGCACTAAAGGTGCCACCCACTTATATACCACATATATACTGCAGACAGCGTGGTCAGAGAGAGAGAGGGTACAAGAGCCCAGGACCCCAATGCACATTTGCATGAGCAAACAGACTTGTTGCCAAGATTTGGCCTTCATAAAACTGTTGCACAAAACCAGACTAAAATGTCTGGTTCTGTAAACCCAACGGGGCTGAGTGCTGCACTCATGAGCATGGGGTCAAGCTAAAAGCAGAAGAGGATTCACCACTTCCCATGGCAGCACAGAGAGACCCATGTTCCAGCCCCTGCTTGCCTTGGGGCACACGGAGCGCCACTTCTCAGCTCTCACTTCCACTCTGCACCCTCATTTTTGCGGAGAGCTGGCCCCTGCTGTGGGCCAACTCAGTGTGAAGTGGCACCTACCCAAGGTCAGGTATGGGCAGGAAGGAAGCTGTGGCACGATGCTTCCCTCTCCCAGGTGGCACGGGGATGTACGCTTGCTATCATGCTTGCACAGCTACTGATTACCCAAGCAAACAAGATCAGAGTTGCTGGAGATCATCTGCATGTGCTGATGCCACGTTAGAAGGGACGATTGCAAGTAATTAAGCAAATCTTCCCTTTCAATGCCCCCACTGCCCGCAAGGCTACCTGGGAAGAGCAAAAGCAGCCTTGGAGAGATGCTGTCTTCCATACGGAATTCCTGATGCAAGTGAAGGGAGTGAAAGCAGATGTGCCCTCACCCTGCCACTGGGACACACTAGCCAGCTCAACATCTACCTCGTTCAGCAATTTTTCCCATGACTATCCCAGGCTACCAACAGGACTCCTTGCAAGTTAAAGGGGAGAATTCAAGCTCACACAAATTAGGACTTGTATTTGGTAATTTAGATAGTTTTACCACAATGGCTTCGCACATTTTGCAAAGCTTTTAAAATTCAGAATTCCTTATTGGTCAATGAGTACCTAAGCAACTCAGCAGAATTATTAGCTTTAAAGTATTTATAGCCCTTTCCTGCCCAATTCATTATCCCTGTGGGTTTGGGAAAGCAACAAACTCTTTCTGGAACACCATATGCCAGAAACTAGCTGTAATTTAATGACACTTAAGAACCGAAGGAGACAGTTTAAATCACAAGGGAGGTTTTCTATTCTTTCCATTGCTGGTGAGGTTTTCACTTCCCCATGCCAAAATAGCACAGGAGTTACACATCACACAGACATTGCAAAGTTGAGCTGGGCTGTTGCACATTGTTCATCTCTCTGCTGTTATTCAAACATAAAATTACATAAGAGCAAAAAGAAACAAAACTCGAGCAGTTTCAAGTGTGCTTTGGATTTCTCTTAAAACCAAACTTCCTATTCTGTGTAGTTAGTGAAAACAAAACTGGCTTCATTGTGTAAGTGTAATAAATAAGCAATTAGTTCTTCATTATCAAGGACTTACAAATTAACAATGTGAGCCTCAGTTTAAAAATAAATTACCTCAGCAGCTCACTGCTGTGGTTTCAGAACATTTTTAGCATCCACCCTTCTTCAAATTGGGTGTGATTCCTCATGTCCCCCATCTTTAGTAGTCAGCCTTGATGCAAAGCGTTGCAACACACCACTGCTTTGCAAGGAGCTACACAAGAAATTGCCCTGCAGCTGACTCACAGAAAACACCCTCAGGAATAACTATAGAGTAACAAAGCTGTCCACTTCTACTTCATGTCCCCATCTGCCAGAATCTCAGGTCATGTCTCAGGAACCTGAGTCTGTACTGCAAAAAAATCTGCACAACCATCAGCCAGCCAACAGTGTTCCTACACTGCTACCAGGGATACCAACATAGCTTAGAAAGCTGCATTTTACTAAAATTTGGATGAGGCTATCTCTATCTTTTAACTTTGTTTGGTTTGGGGTTTTTTTTTCAGTTCCACTATCTTTCTGCAAATAAAATAATACTGGAGGAATGTCTCATAAGGTGTTGTACAGACAATCTTATGCTTCATTCAGCCAGTACGTTATTAGAGTGCAGAAATAGTAGTGTGCAGCAACTACTCATCTGTATCATCAATGGGAAATGCAAAAAAGCAGCATACAGTTATGCAGAAAATGCCAATGAGTGAACATTAGTACTGAATTATGTCTGTAATGTTGGCTCTGTTGAGTTTCATTGGTCTCCTTAAGTGCAACAGAAGTGATGTTTTTCAATTCTTAATTGAGGCAATTCAAGTTTTCTGTATGGAAATATATTCACAGTCACTTTTTGACTCAAAAGAGGAAGTATTTATATTTTAGGAACATGGAACCATAAAATCCAGAGAGCTTTCAAAAGTCTATCACCAGAAGACATTGTTAAAAACAAAATCCCATTTGCAATGCAGCACTTGACACACTGCAGAACCCCATTTCATGTGATAAGAATTTTGCACATTTTGACTAATGAATCTTTGACTTAGGAATCACCTGAGGTTGACCAGCTGCTCTGGTGAGATCCCATCTCCCACTGCTTGTTGCCAGGAGTGCTGCTGGCGCTGTTCAGCTTCAGAGCATGTCCCCCGGGGGATGACTGATGAGTGTTACTAAACAGAATGACAAAAAGCAGATCCGATTATCTTGCATGCAGGAACACAGACTGGAATGGACCTCCTAGGCCACTGAATCGAGTTCCCTCCTGTTACTGTATGATATCATACTCCTGATAAACAAAAATTTTGTATTTATTGCTGCTCCAAGCACGGCCACTCAATAGCGAGAGAAGATAGAGAGGACAGTCATTCTAGATTCCCAAGTCATTACAAAATATCCTACTATAAGGACACCTCCCTTGGCCTCCTCAGATCTGTGTCACTCCTGATTCCAAAGTCTCATGAATTTTACAAATATCGAAACCTGCTCCAGCACCCTCCTAGAAGATCACTTATCATCACCCACTTACAAGTGGATAAAGGAAGGCATCAGACAGTAAAACAAGCTGCCAAGCTTGTGAAGTAAAACAGTGGCTCACCCAGAAACCCAGGCTCAGAAACCACTCATTTCTAACACTGTGGTTTACTTAGATTGTTTTTTTCCTGCTCTGCCTTGTATAATTTCTAAGTAGAGAGTATTTAGGGCTTGACTACACTTGAAAGTTATGTCAGATGATGTTTCTGACTCTGGCTCATCACAAGTGCTGCATACTGTTTTGTTATATCAGCTAAACCTACTTCCCTTCCAAATCTCTCCAACCCTAGTTTCTCACAGCATTATGTTCCCTGATAAGACATCCAGTGGGGGCTACCCATAACCACTGAGCAATCTGCATCTTTGGTCTTTTCTCCTGGGATATGAAAAAAGTATACCAGTCTTAAGGGCAGACTGCCAAAATAGTCAAGATACATCTACACACAGGCTGTTCAAGCTACTACCAGGCAAAACAAAGCTACGGTCACAAGCTTCACAAGCTATAACTGTAAGTGTCTATACAAGGAGTTGGGGCCAGACCCCCACTCGCCAAAGTATCCAGGCAGCCAACTCTCCTTTGAAACCAATGGTGACAGCACTGATGTAGAGCATCTACAAGAGTATCCAGGCAGCCCTGCCCATCAGCAATCCCATCAGCCACCATCAGTGTCGATAGGCTAGGACCTCAAATACCCTGCACCTTCAGCATCCACTTACTCTAACGTGAAGGGAAAGTAAAGCGTCACCAAATCACAAGAAAGTAAAGCGTCACCAAATCACAAGAAGTTAAATGACTGCACAATGTGCTGCCTGTTAACTGGGAAACGGACGCACAACTTGTGTGCAACCCACTTGGGCACGCCAAACTGGCTGAAGCCAATGAAACAACTCAATGCAGGAATTATTACAGACAGAACAGCCCTTACATATTAAAAATACTGCTTTCCAGCACAAAACAGGACTAACTCACATGAAAAGAAGGAAGAGATCTAAAAGAGGCTGGTTTCTCTTTAAATCAGTTATGTCAATCATTAAAAGGAAGCTGTCTTAGACACTTCCTTCAGGTTTAAGATCAGGAAGCATGATTAGTTATTTTTGTGGACCAACTGACTCAGAAGACAAAACTGTAACAGGTATTAAATGAGGTGTGAACCCATACCAGTTTCGGTGTTACCGAGGTTATGGCTTTATTTTTAATACGTTTGTTTTAGTTTTCCTATTGACAATAAATCAATGTTAGTATAAACATAAAACACTTATGAGCTTACCTTGAAAGGCATCTCTGTTGGCCAGGCTGATCCCTGCTGTAAAATTTAGAGGTTGTCCTTTCTGGAACCTTAAAGATTTAATCAAACATGTTAAGGTTGCTACTGATAGTTTAGACTCAGTTAATAAACATAATGCTTACCCTGTATCAATGCAAAAATAAAGACTAACCAACATAAATGAATAATGCTTCAGTGGGACCTGTGGAGACGTATTCCATGATATCAACACTGAAATCTGCAAGTCAGCAGCAGGTGCTTCCAATTTGCTCCAAGGCTGCGCAATCTATCAGGGTGCAGACTGCAAGTGGTTTGCACCTTTCCTTGGAGTCAGCACTATTCTTGGTCAATATTTAAAGCAGACGTGGAAACACATCTGCAGTCACTTAACGCAGCTTTCCCTAGGTGGTGGATTACCTTATGTTGCTGCCAAAGGGTTGGGGGAAGAGACACACATACACTCCCACCCAACTGCAAAGTCATAAAATGAATACACGCATGCACGCACATATACATCCCTGCACAAATATTCTTAGAAATTCTGTTAAAAAGAGAAATACACCATCACCTGACTTACAAAAGCTAATGAGCTTTTCTGCAACAAGCCAGATTTTTCACAGAAAGTGCAGCTACAAATACTTGGTCTAACAAAAGAAATGTACCTGCATTCTCAGATCTCACAGATATTATATACATACGCATAAACTCACAACACTGACCTGCTTATAAATCCATGTCTTTGTTCTAGATTACTGAAACTGTACAAGCAATGAGATTTACCCTGAGTTTCATGAAGTCCAGGGGATGGATACTACACATCACAGGGGAACTGGCTATTAACCACCAACAGTGCCAAACACCCTGAGTTTCACATACCTTTGGGGGTGGTTCTTCGTTTTGACTCATGCCCCAGAATACGTCATCCTGCACAGGGCTGAGTGGTGTCGTCACCATATCTGACAGTGAACTGCTGTGGTACACATCCTTACTAGCCCGGAAATTTTCACACTTGAAACAAATGAAATACATGTTGAATTGTACTTCCCTGCCGATGTAACAGGTTGCAGTCTCAACATATATCAATTACTCTGTTTGTGAAATCTAATTTTTAGTAAACATACAAGGAGTATTGTGTTTGGATATAGCCCTACTCACCTTGTTACTGTGAAGTAAGTTATTCATTTCCAGCATGTTAGGCACAAATATTTCAAGGTGAAGGGTACAATAAAGAGAAATGGCAAAACCATCTATGCTGTACATATATCTCCCCTCCTTAAACCTGTGGAGAAGCTAATGGGTCACTGGCAACACACAGTGAACTACTTAACTCGATGATGCAAAAATTACATTTAGAATTTAGCTAGTATAATCACTAAGTTAGATGTTGACTTCTAAACTACTCTTTGCAAGCCCACCATCAGCCTTGAGTCAATGGAGACAAACTGTCGCTTTCAACTCTCCAGTGGTTCTAAGGGTGCCCTGGCCCTCCTCTGCAGTAACTTGAGAATGCAATAAGAAAGAAATAAGAAACGTGCCCAGACTATACCTCATGGGTGTAATGTCCAGGTGCTCCCATTGAGACCACCTGTGTTTTTTATAAAGATACCTTCAAATGTATTAAATTAACACATTAGGATAGCAAATGCCCTAATCGTGGTGGGGGCAGGGGAGAAAACAAATCACTTTCTTACAAAGTCTTCATTCCAAGGGAACAACAAGTAAGCAGTGTAAAACTCAAACTAAAGTGCTCAAAAGTTGGTCCTTTGATTCTTTCTATATTAAAAGGGGGGGGAAAAAAAGATACACAGAAGAGCGAGCCATTAAATTCTACATACTAATGATCTCTTACACTGGCATCTTCCAAAGGGGAGGAAAGGCAGAGAGCTAAAAATGTCAACTGAATGTACTGATCCTCCCTGAAATGAGAAATGCTCTTGGACACAAGACTGAGACAGAACACACGGAAATGCTGTGTGAGCTGGGCCCATCTTGAGAGACTGCTATGCTAGAACCAATTTGATGTTACAGAAATAGAAAAAAATATTAGAGAAATGCCTGAAGCTATACCACTTCATGCTTTATCTTGTCAGACCTCCCATCCGAAGCAGGACTTGGCCTCTCCTGAGACACCACAGCCAGCAGGAACACCACGGGCTGACATCCTTCCCGCAGCAGAAGGAAGCCCATGCCCCAACATGCTAACACATCTCTGTTGGGAGGCACTTCTGCCTCAAATGTACGGCAAGACCAACATCCCCACCACTTGCAGGTCTAAGAAAGAGGCTAGCCATTTTTGTCCGAGTCAAAGATAAAAGTCTTGTGTCCCAATTGAGTTACTGCAACTCAGATCAGAGGCAGCTGTTCAGTTTTGCCAAAGAATGATTCACATGAATATTTTATTGACTTATCAGCCCAAGTCTACAAAAGTCTCCAACTCCCCACTCCTAAAAGTAAATACACAGAACAACTGCACACAGCTTTTCAATAATACAATATGATTATGAACTCCAAATAACTCTACAATACTAATTTCATGAGATAATGTTCAAAATCACTTAAATATTGACAGGTAGTAATTCTAAAAACTAGTTAAAGATGCCAAACATTTATTCAAACATCCCATCACAACCTCCCAGACCAGCACGGCAAAGTCAGCTGCTGAAAAACAGTCCTGAGAAGTTCACCTAGTTATTATTCAGGTGCTTTTCCTGCCTTTTTGGGACAATATGTTCTGTTGACTCCCTTTATAGAAAATAGCTTTTTCAGCAGTTATAACATCTCAGAATCCATGTCCTTTCATTTTGTCAAAACTACATTTTTGTCCAACATGATGGTCACTAATAACAGTTTTCAGTTAACCAAGAATTATTTCAACAGCAAAATGTTCCCCTGAAACAATTCATCGTGCGTATAGGAATAGGTTTTATAGCAAGTGTATTATTTTCAGCATATGGGAAGATTTTTTTTTTCCTTGCCACTTTTTCAACAAGATACTTACAGTTCTTCCTAAATTCCAGCTTTTCAGTCCTGCAGACTACCAGAAAACTATTTGTGCTTAAAAGCATGGATAAGCTTTGCCGAATCATGATATAAGTGACTTGGTGAATCCAAACTGTGCAGATGATACCCACATACCTTCTTTGGGCAGAGAGAGACCAGTACACTGGTTCCATGTAAAGCCAAGAAGTTATACCTGCTTTTGGGATGATCTCTGCAGGACCGACAAGACCTTGCAATTCCACAGCAAGCTAGAAATGTCTCAGATAACCCCCAAAATCATAGTGTTTGATATTCCACTTAAGTTTTACTGATAAAATAATTTGTATGGGGGAATCTTTTTTTAAAAAAACTAACAATGACTCTAAACTACTGAGACTTGAGCCTTAAATTGTTTTTATTATAAGTAATACTGAAAGAACAGCAGCTCCTCTGATGCACAGAAAGCACTGGTAGACAGTGTTACCTACTGTGTGTCTTCAAACCATAAAGGCACACCTAACAGAGCTAAGGCAAAGGACCCTTTGTCCCCTGAAATTATAACATAAAGTGATATAGTACAAAAAACTGATTAATTTAAAAAGATTTAGAAGCAAGAAGCTTTAAAAAGATAGACTGCATTGCTTTTCAGAGGGTGCCTAAGTTACTAATCTGAACTGATCTACATATAGGGGGTAGGTAAGCGCAACTGTTGTTACAACACAGCATAAGGAAAAGGCTTTTCTTAAAATTCTGAACAGAACTTCTCTGGGATACTGGGTCAATCCATGACCTAATGCACAGTTAGCTCTTCTAATATTGTTAGCTTTCAGGTTCTGTTTCAGCCACATTACTCCAGGCAATAGAGGAGATCTAGCTAGCAAATCCTACAGGAAAACCACAGAGTCAATTAAAAAATGGAGCTCATTTCAGATGTGAGCTAAATTTCTCCACTAGTCAGGCGGCAGGGGACGCTGGGCAGAGAAACAGACTCAGTGACTTTGTTCAAGAAGTCTTTGTGAAATTCTGCAGGTAGCCCAGAACAGCTCATCCCACACCACCACAACCAGAGAGCCAGATCTGCTACTGCGCTGCAAACACAGAACAGGCGGAATTGGTACACCCTGATCTGGTAATCTCTCACATTCCCTTGCCAGACAGGCTACAAGACACTGAGAAATCATGCTCCCTGCACCTCAGGGGCTGTGTTAAGATTTCCAGTGAAATAACTTTGAAAGAGATTTGGGCAACCAGGACGTGCCACAAAATCTCACAGAGTACGATTGTCAAAAATGAGAAGTCATTTTTGTCTGAGCAGAGCAGTGATGACAGATGATCCCTCTCTGACAAACCTGGCTGGAAGTTCTTCAGCACAGACATCTGTGATGAATTCAGCTTGCATTCTAACCTCACAGTTCACTTTTACTTTAAATCAACAAGGCACCCACATACTGAACTTCACAAGTATATTGCTGTGAATCTTTTAACCTCTAGGTGACTAACTGGTCCATCACTCACATTGCTTTAACACTTCAAACAGTTAATGCAGGCAGCATATCCAAACATGTCACTATTAGCATCAACAACTGCTGCCAACCAGCAAAAAGAAACACAACCCTTCAGAGGATTTATAAATTACCCATTGAAGTTCACCCGGTCTCCATGCTAACGCAGCGGGTAGGCGTACAGATTGGCTTCTCCCTGTCCACATGGTATCTATCAGCTGGAGCACTGACTTGTGAGTGGGTAACAGGGCAGCTACCAGCAGGGAGTAAAATCACATGGTAACAACTGTATATCACTCACTGCTATTATCCTTAAGTAACACCATCACTTTAAACAGTATAAAATTTTTATAGCATAGTTTCCATCAAAGAATGTGAAGGCGGTTGGTAAACACTGCTTCATCACTCACCACTCCCCTCGGCAGCTGGGAGAGCTACTACCAAACAGGGAAGCACCAACAAAGTGCAAAGGAATGAAGTGACTTGTTCCAGGTGACGCAACCAGCCTAGAATGTAGCTCCTTTCATCCCAGGTGTGGCATTTTAACAGGGCAGGGCTATCCTCTGCAGAGTCACTGTGCTCCTACAGAATCCCAAATGTCCTGCAATAAACTATGGACCCTCACACTTCTATTGCAGGGCTGAAATATTCACCTCAAGGAAGCTGACAGCCTTTACCCAAGGCTAAGATACAAATGTCCTTCTTGTAGACCTTACAAGTGTTCTCCAGTGATTTGATGCTACAAGCCAGGCCATCAACTCGAGGCCAGTTATGATACTTGTGACTTGAAATGACAAAGAGGGCATGGAAAAAAGGATGTGAGAAGATACAAAAATATTTTCCCAGGTAAAATCTATCAGGTGAAACAGGGCCTTTCTTCTCCCAACAACTGTATGTGGTGATTGTTTCACCATCACCAAACAGCAACCTGTACAGGAAAGGCACAGGGAGGCTTTGACTTAAAGACGCTAATATCCAGCTATTATCTGCCTCCTACAGACTCGCTCCAGAGCATAAACAGAAGCAGAACAACAGGAGAGAGCTAAGTCAGGGAGCCTGATCTTCAAGAAACCTGGCTCCTGGGGAAGGAGCACCTGTGGAATGCTTTGTGAAGCACAACCTGAGAAAAAGGGCAAACATGAGAATGGTGCTACAAGGAGGGCTGGCTCAAGACATGCTGAGCTTGACATGGCCAGTATAGAGAGCCACTAACAAGGACATGATTTTTAAGGCACTGTCCATACCCTGCTGAGGACTTCAACCACCCTGACATCTGCTAAAAAAGTAGCAGGGCAAGCTGCAGGCAATGCAGGAGGCTCCTGGACCACACTGAGAGTAACTTCTTAAGTCAGGTAACAGCCAGCTCTACCAGAGGGGATGTGACACTGGACCACCGACAGAAGTGAGCTAATCTGTGACATCATGACTGAGGGCAGCGTGGGCTGCAGTGATCATGCACTGGTGGAATTCAGAGTCCTGTGGTATATGGGTCAGCTGAAGAGTAAAGTCAGGACCCTGAATTTTAGGAAAGCAAAATGCCAGTTGTTCAAGGAGTTAGTCAATGGGACCCCCTTGCAAACTGCCCTCAGGAACAAGGGAGCAGAACAGAGCTGACAGATCTTTAAGGATGCTTTCCATAGAGTGCAAGAGCTCTCGATCTCCAGGTGTAAGAAATCAGGAAAGGAAGGCAAGAGACGTGCATGGCTGAGTTGAGACCTGCTGGTCAAAATAAAGGGCAAGAAGGAAATGCAGCAGCAGTGGAAGAGGGCACATTTATCCTGGAAACAGTATAGGGATGTTGCCTGGTTGTGTAGGAATGGGGTCAGGAAGGCCAAGGCAAGTGGGAGCTGAACTTGGCAAGGGAGGCAAAGGGCTTCTACAGGCATGTCAGCCAGAAAAGGAAGGTCAGAAAAAGTGTACCCCACCAATGAGCATGACTGGCAAACTGGTAACAATGGACAAGGAGAAGGGTGAGGTACTCAACAACTGGTTTGCCTCAGTCTTCACTGGAAACCTCTCTTCCCACACCTCCAGAGTGGATGGACCACAAGAGCCAGAGGGAGCTCCAAATGTAAGAGAAGACCAGGTTCAAGACTATTGGAGGAACCCAAACATACTTTAGTCTATGAGACCTGACAAGATGCATCCCAGAGTCTGAAGGAACTGGTTGATGTAGTTGCCAAGCCACTCTCATGATATTTGAAGGGTCGTGGCAGTCAGGTGAAATCGCCAGCAACTGGAAAAAGGGAATACACACATTTTTAAATAGGGTAGAAAGGAGGACCCTGGGAACAACCAATCTGTCAGTCTCACCTCTGTGCCTGGGAAGATCACGGAACAGATCCTCCTGGAAGCTATGTTAAGGCACATGGAGGACAAGGAGGTGATTCCAGACAGCCGGCATGGCTTCATCAAGGACAGGTCTTGCCTTACCAACCCAGTGGCCTCCTATGACGGAGTGACTACATCAGTGGACAAGGAAAGAGATACAGATGACATCTATCTGGACTTCTGTAAGGCCTCTGACAGGGTCCCCCCACAACATCTTTCTCTCCAAATCAGAGAGATATGGATTTGATGGATGGAACGTTTGGTGGACAAGGAATTGGTTCAATGGTTGCATACAGAGAGTAGTGGTCAACAGCTCAACATCTGCATGAAGATCAGTGACGAGGTGTCCCTCACTGGTCATTGGGACCAGTACTGTTTAATATCTTTATCAATGACACAGTGGGATTGAGTGCATCCTCAGCAAATTTACAGACAACACCAAGCTGAGTGGTGCAGTTGACACGCCTGAGGGACAGGATGCCATCCAGAGGGACCTGGACAAACTTGAGAAGTGAGCTGCGCTCACACTTACAGTAGTTTATTCCTTTTCTCCTTGCTGTCTTGTTTTACTTTTGCTCCCACATGCTTATAGTCATTTCACAAGAGACTGTAGAAAAAAGTAACCGCAGTCTAAGCTATTTATTTCACAGACTGTGAAAGAGTAGGATATTGAATGGGAGAAGATTTTTTTGGGCACACTGGGAAAACCCTGAATCAACTCTCCCAGAACTGGCAGAAACAGCAGGAGCTAAGATGTTTTCAAGAGAAGGATTCCAATTCAAATATTTATCAGAGTGTTTTCACTGTATAGTTACTATTTAGTACCACTTCTACCTCTAATACTGAAATTTTTCAAGTCACAGACTTTCTGGGCTCTATATACAAGCAAAATCTGACTGAATTAGTCCTTATTACATCTCCATATACTCCTAGATTATTTCATAAAATCACTAACAAAGCTGCTTGTTTATACGGTCTTCAGGGATAAAAACTCTGGCTTTGGACTTGTTTTGTAAAATGCCATATGCATCTGTGATGCCATATAAATAATACATCATCCAGGGACTGAAACAGCACAGTCGTTCAGGCTTTCTGTGAAACATCTAAGAGTAATATCATGGAATCAGCAATCATGCATCAAGCATATAGAAATAACTAACTCTGATCTGCAGTGCCTAAGCACAATTCCACGTAGAACTTAGCAGCACACGATGACACAAAAAACTTGTGAGCTGGTTTGCATAGGCCTCAGTCATTTGTGTCAGGAGCAAAGGGAATCAGGTTTCTGATGCGTTGTTCTGCTTAGGAGCCACCCATACTTTCTCCTCCCCATCTGGGTGGCAGTACCATACCTGTACTAACATGGCTCTCTGCGGCGCGGGGGTGCAGGGGCTGGAACTGCTGCCAGATCCCATCCTGGCGTGTGGCATGGCTTCGTGCCCCAGCACCGCTGGCCACTGGAGGGAAGGCTGGATGCTGTCATTTTTCTTTTTTTGATCCTCGGCCTGAGAAGGAAAAAAGCAGCAGCATGTTGTACACTGAGCCTCAGGCTTTGCAGCCTGGATGTTCTCTAAGAGCAGCACAGAGCACATTGAGTCTGAAAGACCTCCCCATCGGGGAGAGGGCAGTCCTGGCACAGTATGAACCATTATTGTCTCTTCATTTGCAAACCTTCCTTTTCCATCAAGTTTCCAAAATGCAGCAAGGAAAAGGGCCTGAGTTGCCATCTGCTGTATTCTAGGCCATCCCATTTGCTGCAGGCTGGGATTTTAGCTGGGAGGAATCATCTGTCTGTATTTACTTATCTTTGACAACATGCAGCCTGGTTTGCTGTGCATTTATTACCCCTGTCTACAACGTTGACTGCATGTTGCTTTCTACTTTAAAACACTTTTGACATTCTATCTTTTGGTATGTTACTTACACTACAGAAAAGACTGAGGAACATGATCTGGAAGGAATAAAGGTCCTTTTATTTCCTGAAGGCATTGCTCATTACAAAAATGTTTATCCTATGGTTTTGACCCCACTACTCTTTCCAGTTTCATTCAACATGACTAATTCCCACTCTCTAGGGTAAACCTTTAGCATATCCTTTGATCCAGCAGCCTAGAAACAGCTCTACTCAGTAAACTAGAGATTAATACCATAAAAACGCCCAGTTATTTTTGTCTGGGTGAGAATTCTTAACAGTATCTCTCACTGTATCTGGATGTTTGTGCCTATGTCAGGAAGGTAAGTGTATTCTTAACACGGCCTAGAAAACTGCTGAGGAGATGGAAAATGATTCCACTTAGTTTCACAGATCTCAATTAGAGAAAAAATGAATTCCAAAAAAAAAACCCAACCCACAAAAACCCCCTTATTAAAACAGGCAACCACAGCCAAATACCATAAAATTCTAGCCCCAGTAAGCTTGATAGTTATACTACTCTTGGGGCCAGATTTTCATTACTTACAACTCCTAATAATGAAAGGCAAATTTTACCATAAACAAGAAAGAAAATGTAAAAGCTAAACATGACTATTTACCTACCACCTCTGTGCCCCAAGGGTGCTTGCATGCTATATATTATGATCCAGATGCAAACTCACGCACCAACACTTTGGGCTCCCAGAAGTGACACCAGCCCCTACCCAGGCACTGCCCTAGTGCAGCCTCAAGCCCAAGCCAGGAGCCCATCCTCTCAGGCCATTAGCTCCGGTGCCGGTGGGACCAGATACAGCACAGAGCGAGCTCACATCTGCACGTACCCACCCTGACCTGCCTGCGCCAGGATGAGTGCAATAGCAAAGACAAGGAACTCCCAAGAAAGGATTTCTGTGGCTCCAAACATTAAACTTGAGGCTTTAGAGGGCTTTAGGGTTTTTTGTTTGGTTTTAATGCCAAATAATTCTGAAGGGCTTTTGTGTATCAATAACTGGCCCTTAAAATGTCACTGAGCCCTAAAAAGTATGCAAAGAAACTCACTCTTGAGTAGGCTATTTCATCCCTGTGTAGATCTCTCCCAACAAACTATCATCTCTTTGGCTAATAGACTGGGAAAGATCAGTATCAACAAGAACAAATTCACTGAGTTATTGATGCTAAAAACAGTCAAAACTTTAAAGCATTTTTAAATGTTGTGGACAATTATGACCGCTGACATAATTATGAAGTCTCAACCTTCAAGCAAAAAATGCAACCCTGTACTACTCATTGTGATTGTAGCGGATGGATCTGTGACTTCCAAGTTCTGAGATTAAGTAACACTGTAAAAGAATTTGTCCTTGAAACTAGAGTATATTACAGTAGCCATAATGACAAGACCTTTGTGCTGTGAACCTAAAAGGCAGGCAGCACTTTCTCTGCAACTAGTGATATTTTATTTCACCACTAAATTAAAAGTTAGCAGTGACTGCACACTACATTCCATAATACATTTCATTCTGCTACAAAGGGGCCATTTACAAAACAGATGCCAAAACCAGAGATGAGTATTTAAGCTGACATGTTGCAGTTGACTTCTAACTACAATGAATAAGAAAACAAAAGTTAAATTAACTCAACTGAGTTGCATTTTCTCCCCACGCACTGAAAGCCTAGCAAAGGCAGAGCATTTCTATTGACTTTGATGTTGTACATTTAGAAAAAGCAGTTTACTTTTCTGTCCGCACTCATCTACCCCCCAGCTGGAATAAGACCCAGCCCTCCACCATCAAACAAATACTGATTTCAAGAGGAGTTCATTCACATTTCAGTAACAATTTGTTGAATCAGTCAGTGCAATAAAGCCATTGGAGCAAGAGCATTTCAGTTTTTGACAGTTCAGTTTACTTCAAACAGAAGTACAACTTAAGTAAGTTAAGAAGTACTCTTGTTTTCACAGACTGCTACTCTAACAAGGAGCCTAGTATCTTTTGTTTTCATGATTTCATATTGCTGCTTACCTGTTTGCAGACTCGGTTATCCAACAATGAAGATTTCAGCTAAGGGAACCAGTTGCAGTGTGCACTCCCACATGCACACACACAAAGAAGTGACAAAGAGGGCACTTGCTTAATAACTGCAGCAAGATGTTAAGAAGCAGTGCTCTGCATTCCTCCTACATACATGTACATGAGCTCTCCTCATGCCTTTGCTTAGGTATTTTGAGAAGATGCTTTGCCATGAATGCAGAGACCATCACATCCACTATTCTAGTTAGACATGGCCACCTGAGGAGGCACCTGTGAGCTGCTGAGTTTTTGACACTGACTCAGACTTTAGTTACACAACAAACAGTACCAGCTGTAGAATTGCACTCACAAGCTGGGATTGTAAAAAAAAAAAAAAAAAAGTAAATGTGCTAGGAACGATAACATATGTGAAATGGACATGTAGCTTTTCACAATACGCAACAGTAAGCAGGACAAGTTGGTGGGCAAAAATACTTCCAGACTTAGCAAAAGAATGAAATGGATTACAACTCTTAATCAAGGACTATATCTTGCTACCCTTGATTCATCAAATCTTATCTACCTAAAATCCTGGCAGACAAAGAACAACGAAAGGCATCACAGCCTGACACTGGGACACACAGATCTGTACTTGGGAGGCATGACATCAATCTGTGTCTGGGTCACTTTTGTGAACCCTAAAATCAGGCAAAGACATCTGTTAAACCTCAGATGATACCGTCTTAATTCATTCCTCTGGAAGACAAGGGAATGACACCTAGTTGTTTCCCCATTCCCCAGTCAAACCCTTCTCTGATCCTGGGTAAGAAGTGACCTTTACCTTACCCTCTACAGTAATGGAAACCAAAGGCTTTACTGTAGCATAAGTGTGTAGTATGACACAGGTCAAGCTCCAGATTTAGGTTTAAAGATCAATCTGTCATCAGATAAAGATCAATCACAGCATCATAAACTGCAAAGCACCAAGATGCTACACTGGCCAAGACAGTACCTCTTTGCTTGTGCTGCTTGACAGAGGATGTACTGCTGAATTTGAACTCTTGGAAGGCTCCTTCTTCTTCTGCTTGTGGTCATGCTGGAGAGACAGCAGCTGTGTCTGATCTTTAGGGAGAGTTCGATGCACCTTCCTGTTGTGCTGCACATCTTCCACCTTCTGAAAGCAGAGTGATGAACGTCAGAGAGAACAATGTCTTGGAGGACAACCAAGCTGACCACTGGAAATACTGGCTTTTCAAAGAACAAAGCAAACACAATTCCAGCAGGGCTGACAGAAGAGCCACAACCCCCAGCAATAGGAAGCAGAAAGTGATCCCAAACACTCTGTGGTTGGCTTTTGAGACAGCACGTCAGAAAATAATATTTTTTCTTTTTACTTTTCCTAAAACCAGAGGGGTTTAATAAAACACTCCATGCTTCTGTCTGATTACAAATCAGTTTGCTGATGAAACACTAGAAAACTATTGCAGCCAAGGTGCCAGACTTGACAATAAGACTTCAGCATTAAACTTCAATCTCTGCTACATTTTCATTTGTGAAAAAGAAACAGTCCTGGTTACACAACCCAAACAGAAACTAGAGACCGGAGATTTAAGCTTAGGTTGAGCTGATGCTGGAAACTTCCAGGGTAAAGATATTTTAAATCAGATCAAAGTGACTGAAAACCGTTTCAGCACAGAGAAACGGCAGGGACAGAAGTGGGAGGCAGCGTCATTACTGTAGATAAGGAGGATGACTCAGTAACACATAAATTAACTCACAAGAAGGTTGAATCTGAGAACAAGAGGCAGTAAATGTATTAAAAAGTCCCTCTCTGGTCTGTGACTCAGAAGATGGGAACACCCTCAGGGAACAGAGAAAGACATCAGCTACAGGAGCAGGGAGCTGTGAATTGCTGTCAGTAAACACTCTTTTCATACCTGCTTCTTTTCTGATTTCCTCTGTCCATCTACTATGAACCGTTCATCTTCCACAGCCCTTTTGTCTTCTTTACACCTCTCTTCTATCCTCTGAACAGCTTTAGCCTCTGGCCACCTCTGCTCACACTCCTGCTGCCTTCGTAGCTCCTGCTCTCGCCTCTGATGCTGGAAGGGAGACAGGGAATAACATCGCTTATTTTACTTTATTTTGTACCCACCAATTACTTCTGCCAGTGCTCATTAATCACAAGGCCCGTTTCCTGCCACGCAGTCACTAATAGGGGATACCCGATACACTGTGCAGCAGAAGCAGACAGCCACAAGCTGCCACCACACCGACTGCCCAATTTGAAGTGAAACCTTTGCCCTTCTGGCAGCCAAGGGCAGATTTGCCATTCATTTAAGCAGGCATGCAAGATCTCTGTGATGGCTGGCAGCTAATCTAATGACAGATGTCTTCCCATCATTTTGAGAAGGAAGGGTTTTTCCAGAGCCCTGCTGTTTTGCCGAAGCAGCACTACGCTTCGTAAATGCCAGCTCTGGAGTGTTCACAATGCTTCAATTTCATTCGATACTCATGAGAAGAGACATGCTGGTGATTTAGCAATGCCTCCAACACCACAGTGTGTCAGACAGCTGAAAAGGCAGCAGCTATCTTGTAACATTTTAAACAGTAGCAGGGCCAGGACTCTGGATCAGACTCCGAATTGGGCAATGCACATGTGAAAGAAATCAAGACCTCTCATCCCATCTTCCTGGGCTTCCATCACCAAGCAAACTCAAGCAGAATGCCCTTCCTCTTCTGCTCCCAAAGCTGGGGGCAGGTTCTCAGCAGGAAAACAACAGAGCCCATATAAAATCATTGTGTTCAAAAGTGAGACTGTTCTCCCAAGGTTAAAAACTATGATCCAGATTGTACTGACAAATTAACACTATGGTCTTGCCTTTCAAAGCCTACTCTCTACAGGCATGTTTTTTGTTTGTGATGAGACATGGAACAACTATACAAGACAATCCCTACATCCTCCAGCCTCCTCCTCTGCTCTTTCTGCTGCTCAATCCGTTTCTGCCGTTCTGTCAGAAGCTGCTTCTTGTATTTCTCCTGGTCCTTCAGCTGCTGTTGCTGACGATGAGGGTCAGAACGGTTTTTGTTCTCCTGCTGCAGCCTCAGAAATTCACGACGGAGAGTTGACTCCCCTGGGAGATTAACTATGGAGCTGAAACAAAGAGAATTCTACATGACTAAACATAACATTAAAGAGACAAGATGCACTGGGAATTGCTTGCTGTCCTGTGTTAGAAAATAAGATGTTCTGATAAATCTCCAGCATGTTGACCATGCAACTGTACTTTCTGTGCTACAAAACAGCCTGAAGCCGATTACTGGGTCCTTCATTTGAGTTTTCTCCCTATTGCTGGGTAACTAAGAAGCAGCTTATTACAGACATCTTATACTCAGCAATTATATTTGATAGCTACAAAACAGTTAAAGCTACCAGAGGGGATACAGGAGATAAGGGATTCAGAGCAAGTTAAAAAAGCTACTCTGGCTGAGCAGGGCTGCCTTCAATAACAGTCTGGGCAGTCAAATTTTCTATTCCAGTAACAAAATTAACCTTGGTTCTCCTTCATCTTCATTCAGCTCATCATCTTCCTCCTCACTTCCACTGTAATCATAGTCCGTTTCTTCTAAAAAAGAGAACAATAAACAAACCCCAGTGGAGGATGCTGTTATTTAAGACATGATCTTGAACTTCGTTTTTGAACACTCAGCCTGAAGTACATGTAGCTCAGCAGGAATGTAAAAGCCACAGGTTGCACTGGGAGGCTGAGGGGAGGTAAGATATCTACGTACATAATTGAAAATCTAGTTCACATAATGTTTAGGGCAGCCTTTACACACTCCCACCTTTTCCCTTAACTGACTGTATTGGTTTTGCAAAACTAACCTATTTCCATAGTCTGAAATAAATTAGGCTAAACCCACAGAGAAATCCAACCCCCACAACATCGCCAGCAGAGGGGCTCTTCAGAAAGAATTTAAATAGGACATAAAAGACTTGTACTGCCATTCTCTGTATACCTGTTGTATGGCTAAGCTGAGGCCTTCAGTAAATCCAGGTTTCCTTTTGTATTAAAGCAAATAATTATAAAAAGAAACAGGGGTAATAAATTAATGCTAGTTTAAGCACAGCGGTTCAGAAGAAGCTGACTCACACTTTTGAAGTTCTTTTCAAGACTAACATGAAGGCTGATTTTAAGGGATAATTTTAAACTGGTCCTACTCTGCACTGCTGGCATGATAAAGTGGGACTTATTTTTTTTTAAGTCACTATTTAAAGTGTATAGTCTGGCAAATTCACACTGTTCTCCCTTTCAGGGGAGCTTTGATTAAAAATAGCACTATTCAGGCCAAAATGTAACTATCAAGAAATGGTTGTTATCACTGCATTCCCCAACCCCTCAAGGGCATTTGTGAGAAACTCTAACTCACTATCTTTACATTTGAAAGTGCTTTGAGATTCATAGCTGAAAGAGGTGGCAGAATTTGCAACTACTATTGGAGTCAGTAAATCTTCATTGCAACAGCAATTTCACTTTAGGCACAAGTATTCCCGTTGTCAAATCAATACTTGGAGTTTAGAAGTCACTTTCCAACTGTACAGTCCTTTCCAAGTTTGTCCTCACAGTCACTCATCTTCACAGTGCTCCTGCCAGTATAAAATACACAGAGGAGGAGGAAGAGGGGAGAAAGGGCAGGGAAAAATTGGTGGTCAACAGGCTACAGGCTCTCTCTCCACTTTGCACAGCCCTTAGTCTGGTATGCACAGGCATTTACACAAGTATCATTCCCACTCCAGCACTGCTTCTGCCAGGTTTTGCTCTGAAGAGTAAGGCTAGCATTTGGAACCAACTCAGATTCTCTCTTTTCCTTCAGCCACTCTGTGAAGTAGATGATTCATTATATTCGTTTGTGTTTTGCTGGAGCTTGGAGGCCTTCTCAAGGTCTCTTTTGTGTATTCCACCACAAAACACTTAAAGAGCACTTCTGCCCCCAAAGAACCCACAAGCTAAAATTATATGGAGATGCAACACATAAATTAAATGGATCAGGGACAGACAGATGAACTGAGAGACTAGAAAACACACAATGTACTACTTAGATACTCAACAAAGCAGGGAGCTAGACTTTACTTGGAGTCCTCACTCAAGGCAGCATTAGGGCTGCTCAGTGTATCAGCGTAAGTCAGGATCCAAAGATATCAGCACTTAAACCCCATTAAGGACATGGGCTTTGGCAAAGAGATCTTCAAAACGGCCCCGTCACTATCAAGGATAACACTTTCTCACAGTTTCCCAGGTTCTAGTACTTTAGTTGCATCTGCCTTGTATTCTGCTGCCAAAACTGAGAGAGGACCTACTCTCTGCAGTGCCTTTTATTTTGTTTTTGCCACGTTACCCTTTTCTCCTTTTTTCTTCCTGGTCCTGTCCAGGTGGTCTTTCAGCATGATGCGCACTTGCCGTTCATTCTGCATGTCTCGGATGAAAGAATGCTTCAACAAGGTTTCAGTGGATGGGCGATGCAAATAATTTTTTACAAGGCAGCTTTCAACAAAGTTTAGGAATTTCTTTGACCTGAAAATGATAAAAAAATGGAGGAAAACAATATTCCTTTTCAACTTGTGTGCCAAGCACTATCCTCAAGTGATGGAAAGCACTAACTTTTTCAGGTTTCCTTTGGGACAGGCACTGTGTGAGACAATTTGAGTTTTACCACTGGTGGGCCTCCTGAGGCCAGCACAGAGCTGAAGGCAAATGATGGGGAACTCCGCCCTGACTGCCCTCTCAGTGGGGTTACCCTGAATTTACATCCAGATCAACAAAACCCACAATCTGGCCAATGCATCTCTTTCAAAAATGCCCTTATCCTTTTGATATGGTGAAGATTTTCTTCATACACTTCATTTAAAAGACCAACTAATTCTCTGTAGGCCAGAGAGACTGACAGTAGCCCCACAAAGTCCATGCAGTCTTCTGACAAAGCCCTGACCCCAAGCAGCCCATCCAAGCCTTGCCTATACTGCAATTTCAGCCACCCATGCCAAACTTCAGCCACTGCAATGACTGGCACAGTTTAGGCAGAGTTCAAAAGAAAGGTGTTGCTTCCCAAAGGTAAACTACATCTGCACCTGTGGCTTAACCCAGTACTAGAAACAGCCTAGGAAAGACCTCATAGATTACTCTAGGATGTAACAAGCTCGCTGTCTCTGGACAAGAGAGCTCAAAATCCTCCTAAGCTCAATGCAGCAAAAATACAGTTTTTACACATCTCTTTACCATTTTCTGGATTTCAACTTTGGGGGTGGGTTCCGTGGGATGAGGAAGAGCGCTCTCATGGGGTGCATGTCACACAGGGCTGAAAAAGAAACCACAAGCTATTCAAGGGTGCACGATCTCTCTGTGTCCCTCCCAGGGCCTGAGCACGCTGACCCAGCCAAGCCAGGAGCCTGGTTCTCCTGACAGAGAGGAGTTTTCCTCCATAAACACTCCCACTTCCAACAGCACAGCATCCGCCACAGCACCATACCATTAGTCAACGAAATTCATGCTACAGCCAAGAAATAAAGTCCCTGAGTACGCAGAAATCTTTCACAACAATATGCTGCCGTTGCCAGATAAAAGAGATTTGAAAGAAAGGCTGCACGGCAGAAGCAACTACAACTTTCTTCATATTTTTTATATATAAGGGTTCAGAAGGACATAAAAAAAGCTCACCCTTCTGATATACCAAAAGGGAGTTTTCACATAAATGTAAGTTAAAGTTTATTATTGTCTAGCTTATGGTTCAGATAAATGAGCTTTAACCAAACTCTTAGGTACATCATTCATGGCATAAAGGAAAATGCAGAATGAATAAAATCTGATGCAAAGTGTAGAGCTCATAAACTGCGTCACTGGCACAGAGCGTAATGACTAAGCACACATTTCATCTATTCTGTGTTTTGGGAATGTGAGCACCATTATTAGGCAATCTGCAACAGATTCTACTCCTGCATTCAGATGCTGGTTTCTCTCCAGCCCAATGTATTTCTCTTCAGTGTTACTGTTGTGGAAAGTTGAAGCTACAAAGAACTGCAGAAAGTAAATACCGTCACATCTCATCTATCCCATGCATTTTGTATGGGGTTATGAGTGTGCTCCATCTGCCACAGAGAAATGTCGAGGGTCAGAGGTATTCCTTCACAAAACAGAGCTACTGAATGACCACTGATAGGAACTATATGGAGGCTGATTTCTTATGATATACGGGAGTTCAGCAGTGATTCTCTTAACAGGAATGGACTTACAGTATTACAGAACTAGTATAAGTGAGAAGACTGTGGTCTGGTAAAGCCCCACTGCCTTCTATTAACTTCTCTGCCTGCAACCACCTGCCGTTGTTTCTCACATCTGCATTGTGTTTTTTGACTTTTTCCTTCATATTTTCAATAGCTCATGATACAGTGGGGATGGGGGGCAGAAGAAGTCTGGTTTCTAGCTATGGGTTGCAGACACTGCTGTACTACAGTAAACAAAGCACAACACAACAGAATATAACCCATAGCATTTTCCTGCCAAAACTAATGCAAGAATCAAATACAAGTGGCATGAGGAAATGTAAGCCAAAATGTAAGCCAACACAGCATGCAAAGCTACAAAGTCTCTCTCAAAGAAAACTCGTGTCTCAGTACTAAGCCTCAGCTAGGCTGAAGCACAGGGTCTGAAAGTGCTCCTGAACTACAGCTGGTTCCTGAGCACTGTTGAAAACCAAGTCTAATGGGAGAACAGCCAAATCCATTTTTTAAAAACACAGCCTACGTGCTCTCAAGCTCAGGCCAGAGTATAATTTATTTCATCCTCTGTACTCTCAGCAGTGACTGGACACACCATCACATCTGCTTCGTGGGCACTGGAGCAAAGCAACCAGTCCTCCACAGAAACAAAAATGCACAAGATCTTTGCATCCACACTGCAGCCACCAATCTCTGCCCAACGGCTGCAAGAGGCTAACTGGAGGAGCAAGGGGGACAGCTAGCAGGAGGGGGCTGGCTGTAAAATTATGGCAATCTGCTGTCAAGTTGAGAATGTGGTCATGGACTGAAGCCATTACATAAGCAAATTCAGTATTCATCCCCAAACCTGTGAAAATCAAGGCAGTTCCAGAGTAAAAATATAACCTCTAGGCCTAGCTTCTCTGACTGCCATATTTTTTTTTAGTGACAAAAACCCAAAGCCACTCCTGTCAATTTTTTCTGCTAACGTGTCAATCACTTCTGCTTAGCTGTACCTACAGGCAGTGATGAACAAAGTGATGCTAACAAGAGCTCTAAGAAAACTTTTTTTTTGTTTCCCAAGGAAATGAAGGCAAGGAATCAGAATACAGACTTAAAGGGTCTAAAAGGAAGAGGAAAGCAAAAGAGCCCAAATGAGAAAAAGTAATAGATTATTTTTAAAGATACAGCCAGAATCAGAATTTTGTACATCTGTGCGTTATCCAAGCGTGAGTTATTTTAACACAGAACATGTTCATAAAGCAGACATCCCCACCTTTATACCAAATCACTTACGAGGAGCTCCTTCGGCCATTTCAATAGCAGTGATTCCCAGAGACCATAAGTCACTCTGCAGGAGAAGAAACATTGCACATTGCAGCATTCAAGCTTTTTTTGTCTGTTTCATTTTGCATTTTTGTTTTGTTTTGTTCTTACAGTTTCCTGAGATTCCTCCCAAATCAAATCATTTCAGTTGGAGTGACATACATTCTGCTCCCTCCCATTCCCTACTGAGCTTTTAGGAAACATGTTAATAGCCAGAAACTTCCCATTTCCCATGCAACTCCGAACAGCTGATTCATCATTTAAGCAGCCAGCCCCCAAATGCAGACCTTCTGCATTCAAAAAACAAGAGCCAGAATACAGCAGGCACCATTTAAATATACGTCTTAAATTTTTAAACTGTTTTCATGAGGCAGGAGACACAGCAGTGCCTCACCCCACCCTGCTCCTGGCCAAAGAAATTCTTGGTCTTAATACTTATTTCAGAACAGTCATTGCTGAGTTTCTACACTAATAGAAAGAAATTATAGTCAGGCCTTGGGGTCTGACTTTCTGTCTACAGAGTCTCCAGTCACAAGTTTTGGGGCACATGAATGGAGAGCACATCATGCAGTCACATTTCTGACACAGTATGTCCAGCTCAGTTAACTTCGAGTGGAGTTTCCTTTATCAGCTTGTCTGGATGCTAAGGGTCAGGTTTTAATCATGGAAGGTAGATTGGAAACACTCCCAGGGAATGTAAAAACTTCACAGGTTTCCACTTGATTAATCATGTGCATTATTTTACTACTTCTTGTGTCTAAATGTAGCCAAATAGAGGCATGTGAACAAACCAACTTGCAAGGCTTCTCTAAAATTATCCTTTAAAAGACAGAAGACAAACTTTCAAAAATTAGAAGCAACATACAATTACATGAATAGGAGGTCATACCCAGCCTGACACTGTGACTAAATTTGACTTTATCAACAGAGCCTTCTCAGTTCAGCTGCTCTGAACTGCTTTATGCAAGCTGAAAACCAGTTTGTATCATAGTTTGTGGAGGGATTTGACAACAAAACTGGTGGGAATTTATAATAAAGTCACAATCTTGACTTGTTATTAAGTAAATGGCTGAAAATTAGAAGAGTCTTCCAGGGTTAGCAATGCAGGTTTTTGGGACTATGGGAGAAACAACCAGGCTACAAAGAATTTTGCCTTGGAGTTTCAAAGTGCAAGGGGAAGACAGGTGAAAGGGAGAAAAGGGAGGATGACAGCAGTGTTTGTAGATGTCAGTGTGTGTATATATACATCTTTATGCATATATATTTTTATTCAATTGTTGGGGGTTTTTTTGGAACAAGAAGTTAACAGTGGCTTCCTGCTACTTTGCTTATGATATCAGCTATAAATCCCTGTAGAAAAGACCAGCCCTGTGCCACCTTCTGACTCGTAGCACTGCCTGCGTAAGTGCTTCCAAAATCCTCCAGGGATCAGTTTTAAACTACTATCTGCAGAATCTATTCAGAATTATACATATATGCACACAGATGAACTATTACTACTGAAAGCAAAGAAACCTCAAGAATTAGAGGTACACATTCCTAATGCTTGTATCTTCTGAAAAGTACAAATTCTGAAATCAACTGGGGAGAGGGAATGAAGACAGGAGATTAATTTCTTGAGGTTTCAGTAGAAGATTTACATGGTATGAAAAATAAAATCCAAGAACATTCTTTGGTCATGACTGACACTCACACAACATGACCTCACTCTGCCAGTGCAGCACAGAAGGTGTCGACAAGGGAGAATCACAGCATCTGAATCACTAGAAAATGGAAGCAATAACATGTTCTTCTAACATTTCTGAAGCCACAACAAGAACAAGAGCTGCAAAGTGGTAACTACGAGAGCACCTGACCTCAGAGAGCGACTGGAGGGTCACTCAGAAGATGGCTGCACAGAAAGCCAGCCCTGGAAAACATCCTGCATAGTAAGTGTA
This sequence comes from Athene cunicularia, assembly GCF_003259725.1. Classification (NCBI taxonomy): domain Eukaryota; kingdom Metazoa; phylum Chordata; class Aves; order Strigiformes; family Strigidae; genus Athene; species Athene cunicularia. The sequence continues at coordinate 4,620,853 of NW_020799100.1, forward strand.
TGCAGACAATTGACAACACTGCTGGAAACAGGCCAGAGGACAAAGAATAAGCTTTGTAAGTCTCTTTGGAACAGCATCAGTGTATTATATGAGTTGGGAGGAGAAACAGAAAAAAGTTCTTGAGAGCTGTTCTTAGGGTCCCCAGTACAAGTAACTCATGAACACACTGGAGTGTGTGCAGCAAAAGGGCACAAAGATGTTTAAGGGATTGGAGCTGGGAGTCTCTGGGCTGAGAGAGACAGAACTGTTCAGCCTGGAGAAGGGAAGGCTCAGGGGGATCTCATAATCCATACAAATTTCTGATGTGAGGGGAGTGAAGACCATCAAGCCAGACTTCTCTGAGTGGTGCCCAGTGACAGGACAAGAGGCAGTGGGCACAAACTGAAATATAAGAAGTTCTGTGCCTTCTCACCTCAGCCACCCCGCGAATGACCAGAAATCATTCTGGGATGGGAAACCTCTTGCAGTCACATGCCATAAATGAGTACAGTGATACTAATTATTGCCAGTTAACTTAGGATTCACAGCTGAGTACAAAGTAAAACAGCTCTATCACAGAGGAGAGCAGTAACTTGTCATATTAGTATTACATTACTTAAAGTACTCCTTCCAAATTTATCTCTTCCTTTCTTTTCTATCCTGACCTACAACCTCCATATATCAATATTTTTTTTTGCACAGATGCTCATGAAAGTGTGTTTCACATATTAACAATTCACACAAAAAATATTCATAATGAAACTCTACTCTTAAAAAGAACCACCACCCACATATTACAAATACTTCTATTTGTACAGTTAAAATATTATTGCTGTTTAAAAGGAGGGAAGTTTGAACTTTTCAAATGCAGTACTTGAGCAGGATTTCAGCAATAACCTGCACATATTTCTACCTTATGCAGAGTTGTGACACCTACTCTGTAATCATACGTAGAGTCTGGGTTCTCCTCGCAAGCAATGACCTCAGGTGCCATCCAATACGGTGTGCCAATAAATGTGTTTCTTCTCCCAATAGTTCTATCCAGTTGAGCGCTCACACCAAAATCCACTGAAAAGCCAAGCACAGGTAAAGAATAATAAAGAGCTGTATCCATGTGGCAGAGTGTTTGCTTGGTTACTTCCATACTGTTTAGAATACCAAACCTTTGGGCTACAATGCATACCAAATCTGAGTTCCTTCAGTACATCTTGTCCAATAGTTGAAATTTAACTGCCTTTTTTTTTTTTTTTTTCCTTTTTGACAGAAGACCAAACAAACAGCACACTAAATCTGCCAGGCAGGTTACAGCAGACATGAATTGCTCTAGGAAGACATTATAGAGTAATTTATGCTTAATCTAAATGCTACGTTGAGTAGGACTCAAGATCTTTCAACTAGTATCTGAAAGGAAAAATAGTATCTACGGACACAGCAAATTTTGATGTGTCTAATATGGCCATTTGTGAAAGCTGGAAAGAACTATCATATCACTTCATTTTGAGGTGTTTGGAATAACTCCTTCCCTACATTCATACACTATCTTAGAACAAGCTGGAGACTATGCTAGTTTATTCTGATTTTAGATTCATTATAATGAGAGAATCATGTGGTGCTCTTTGTGATGAAAAGGGTGTTAGTTTCATCAGGATTACACAGCAAAATATTTTGTTTGGATATGAAGAAGGATCCATACAACCAATAAATATGTGATTGCATTTTTCTTTGAACAAACCGCTAAGATGCACTAATTGGATCCACTGGGCATAGTGCTCGAGTGCTATTCACAGAGAAGATGAAATAACAGCGAAATGAAAGGACTGAAAGGAGGCAGCCCTATGGTTACCATCAAGGAGAAGATTTTCTCACTTATGTTACCTCACTGCAGATCACCTGCAAATAATGTGCCTGTTTAGCAAACGTTCTCCAGCAGTAAGCCGGACCTGACCTTTGGGATCATCATGTGCTTTGTGCTTCTGATGGGAAGTGTGCCCACTTACACCTAAGTGGGATGGAACTGGAATGAGGACCTTTTAGGTTTCTAGCTTCTTTAAGATACACAAGCTAAAACTCTCTGGTAACAACATTTCTGTTGTGGGGTTGGGTTTTTTTTCTGTTGTTTTTTTGGTTTTAGTTGTTGTACTTAGTAAATCTGTTTCATCTTCACCCAGAGTTAGAAAGATTTAACTTTCTTGTCAATCACGTGAAGAATGGTGGGACTAGTAACTATACAAGGCTGTAAACACACACAAACCTCCCATCTTGCCAGTTTTAAGAGACAACGATTGAAAAACAGTACGTATCTTTTAGAGACTACAAGCAAAATCCTGCTTTCATTTAATACAACAGCAAAAGTCCCTTTGACTTCAGTGAAGTCGGGATTTCACCATTAAGGTTAAACCATAATGACATTTAAAGTACTTATTTTTACTTGCTCCAGCCAAACATCCTACCCCACATCCACAGACCATGTTTATTATTTTTGTTCTTCAACTCTACAGTGGATTCTTTCAATTAAAGAAAGAAGGAGTGTAAAGATCATCCCAAATAAGAGAAGTGCTCTCTCATTGAGACTGCTCCTTTAAATCTCTGCCATGTGTTCTCTGTGATGTCTTCTCAAAACATTAAAGACATCCCCTCCTCAAGAGAGATATGTACTTAGGAAGTCAGAAGTTGTCAACATTGATGTGTCACAGCTAGAAAAGGAAATAAGTAAACTCTCCAAAGTTTTTTAGAGAAATGACAATTAGTAAGAGCTGCTCTTCAGTGGTAGCCCTTACACATGAGTAATTTCACCTTTTGTCAGATTTATGAAAGTGTCTAAGAATCTCTTAGAGAAGTGGATTAGCATAATTTATTCCCCCAAGTTTTTTATTTGGAAATCTTTGCATGCTGGGATCTGCTGTGAAGGCCTGATGGTGCTGTGACTTACTAGACAGGTTCTATGTTTGACTGCCCAGAAGTAGCTGCATTCCCCACAGGCTGTGAGTGACATCCTTGCAGAACATGTCACATTTTCAGCTCTTTCTATATGACAGACACCTTACAAACACAAGCATTAATGCTACTTGACATATTTGTTGCTCTTAGGTTGCTGAATGTTCTTTCCAATACAAGATGGAAATCTTAAATTTTTACTAACAGGTTTCTAGCACACATTTAAGGAAACTTACCCAGTTTTACTTCTGCATTTTCTGTGAGAAGAACATTCTGTCCTTTAATATCTCGATGGATGACATGGTGAGCATGAAGATGTGCCAAGCCCTAAAACAAAACCAGACTTTCTTTATTCTTTCTGACTATCATTATAATGAGCGTTGCCTTTTTACACTTTTACCCTTCTCAGATTTATTCATAGGGCAAGTCATCTAGACATAAGCAACGTGAAGACCACAGTTTCAGGGAGGAGAGAGGACAGCCACCATGAGTTTGATTGTCATCTTTACCCACAGGCCTGACAGTAGTGGAGCATCTCTGAAGTCGAGTGTGAAGAGAACAAGGTGGCAATATTTTAAACTTCTGTCTCAGAATCAAGGGATGCCTCTTTATACTATGTGTTGGAACCAAACAAGAGGGAAAAAGCAATGCAGCATTCTCTGTATAAAGACCAGAGACAGCAGCTGACTGGCCACAGTGGCTTAAATTCTGCATTCAGCAAAACCATATTCAGTGGTAAATGAACTACAGAAAGTTCAAAATACTGTGTTAGACCTCTTTCTGAATGCAGCAAATATTGTTTTCATTCAGCTAATACTTGCAATATTCTGTCTCCTCCTTTATTCCAAAATTGTCTATGGATAAACTATCATAAAGGTACACACTGAAATGATACACTGTACTGAACCAGGGGATACTTCACTCAAAATGCTTAGCCACTGTAATATTAATGACTTCAAATAGAGCTTCTAAATTTTTCAGAAGGAAACACTGTCAATCCACATGCAACTGAGTCCTCCTGTTTTGAAACAAGCATGATTAAATCCAATCTCTTGTCTGACACCAGCATGCTGCTATGGTTTTCAGTTGCATGCGTGTAAACCAAATGTTTTAACATCAATTGCTTTAATCAAGATGTTCTAGCCACGCAAACGAAGAGCAACCTGACCACACCATTAAGACTTCTTTTCAGAAGAGCTTTCCCTGCACTCTCCAGTTCTTACAATCCAATGCCAAATCCTTGTCAGATGGCCAATGTTCTCTACTGAGCATGCTCATCAATTCTTCTGCTCCAGAAGCAAAGATTTACTCCTATTCAAGCATTACTTTAGCATGCCATTTGAATTCCAGCTCTCAGAATACACATTTATCTTACCATTATTTAGAAAAGAAGTAAAACTCCATTACAAGGAAGACGGATCAGTAACTCTGTAATGGGTTTTGAATTTAGAATGACAGGTTCTAACACTTTTTTTTTTTTTTTCCCCCCAGGCTAGTTCACTAGATTACACTTGTGAATTGTTTTATCCTTTCTACTTTCCAGGAACCAAACAAAACAAAACAAATAGCCCTAAGTCTGCATAGCATGAAATATAGCCCCAAGAATTGTCTTGAGGAATATTGCTCCTGCAGGGCCACCTTTAAGGTTTTGGAATGCTGTTTAGTGAACATTACTTCTGATAGTGCTGAAAAGAGGCCCCTGAGTGTGCGCAGGTAAAGGAATTATGAAGAGAAAGATCTTACACAGCATGAACAGCTGAAGCAATAAGCAGTAAGATCTCCTGATGTGGAGGACAGACTTACTGAAAACAGAAAATTTATTTACTTTTCTAAATGCCCAGAATCTGGAAGCTTTCAGAAAATGGCTATTTGCCATAGGGAACAGGAATTGTCTGTTCTTCATACAGAAAATGGGATTAACTACAAAATATGGGATGTCAAGCAGCCATCATGTTGGCTCTTCAGGCTCTTCTGAACTCAAGGACCAGAGTCCATGAGCCCCACAGATCAAAACCTTTAAACAGTAACGCTCATCAGTGACCTATGTTAGAGACCAAAGGCTTGCAAAGGTCTTTCTGCTGCAAATGAGCAACAAAGCTCTGTTGGCACAACTCACCCTGAGAACCTCTCTGCAGATGTACGCAATCCAGTCTTCTTTGAAACAGTTCCCTTTTGTCTTCTTTACCAGGTCAGTGACAGAACCTGCACCACAGTACTCCATCACCAACTGCAGGAAGACACATGCAAAACACCTTTACCACAGCACTGACAGGGTGCCAGCAAAGACACCACACACAAACACCCACTCCACCACAATCAAGGTGTGGCAAACTACACTCAACCTTCCCGGATGCCAAGTGACACAAAATCTCATTTCCTGAATCATGCACATTACTGAATAAATAAAAAACCTCAGTAGTGCTCCTCTCCTTTTTTTTTTTTTTTTCCAGAAATTACAAAATCAGAAAAAAAAGAGCTAATAGCAGTGAAAAACATAGCAATTTTTTCAAAATTTGAAATTTCTCATGTTGCTGCAGAGCTTCAAAAATCGTGCAGCCAAAAAAATTGGAGGATTCATTTTTCTTCTTTGTTTTATTGCCAATTCTTCTGTTCCCTTTTTAATTTTCCAACAGAAGAAAGGAGGGGGAAGCAACAAGAAAAAGGAGAGGAGGGGAAAGGACAAGCTCTTTCACTTCCATTAAAAAATAATAAAATTATAGAAATGTTTAATTTGGAAACAAAAAGCTTGAACAACAAATCAGAACAACAGCACAAGTCACATCCTCAAAGGAAATCAGGGGATTGAAGACATTTAGGGAGGAGGGATTTTTCTGTTTTATGTTATTCTTCAGAACAATGACTTCAGAGTTTCACTGAGACAGAGTCCAAGACAAGCATACCGGAGCTCCAAAGAAAGGAGCTGTAAATCTGATGAACAGAAATGACACTAAACACTTACCCAGAGCTGATCGTCTTGGCCTGCAGGACTTTTCTTTACAAATGCACCATAATACGTAGCAATATTCCGGTGATGGGAGTACTTTTTTAGCATATTTATCTCTAGCTTGATTTCCTCCTCTTCATTCTGTAGCAAAAGAGAGCAGAAGGCTCCTTAGCCCAGAGCTGCAGGGCAACCTCTGTCTTTGGAGGCTTTCAACATGCAGCTGGAACCAGCCCTGAGCAACCTGGTGTGATCCCATGGCTGGCCCTTCTTTGAGGACCTTTTAAGGAGGTTGGACCAAAGTCCTTCAGAGGTTCCCTCCAACGTAAGTTATCCTGTGTTTAGAATACTGCAACCGAGGGGCAGGCTCTTAAACCTACAACTGAATCACCCTGATACATCGGACTAAAACAATGGATTGCTAGGGTTTAACCTAAAAAATGTCCCTATTTGGGCATAACAATTGCATATTGTCTCCTCAGAGGGCTTAGACAGGACCTGTTACTCCCCCAGCTGCGGCCTCTCTATGCAGTAATTGCATCTCGGAGAAATTAACCAGATTCAAACCAAAATAAAACTATTCCTAACACTCCATTACTTGAATACTTGGAAAAGCATTTAGTGCACACATCAGCCAATTCGTCTTCCCAGTGCTGTGGAGGGTCTTGCTGGGAGGAAATCAAAGCCAAGAAGGAGGTGACTTGCCACAAATCAAACTCCAGAGCCAGCATGGGGTTAGGATCTGTACCTTTATTACATCTGTGAGGCTACCCCACCTGGACCATGGAGTTTTTCTCCCCTCCTAACATCATGCCAGCTGGTGTGCTGGGGGCTAGCACACCCCTAGACATCTCCTTCCAGGCACTAGCTAGCTCTGCTTTCACACTGTCTTTGTTTCAGTCTCTTCAGAGCAGACATTCTCTTCTGCCCAGTACAACACCATGCATTACGACAACTAACGGAAACACGAGTTTTAATAATTACATTAGAAGGAAATGCTGTTTTCCAGAGTGAACTGCCTGATCTGAAGAGGTCCTCTCAGAGCTAGCCTGTTTGCTATGTTGCCACCAAGAGAAATGGTGCACAATACCCGGTGAAACGCAGGTAGATTTTGCTGTCCCATTTGCTTTAATAAGAAATGAGTGGTGCTTCAAGGTATCCTTGTACTGGTTAAAAGGAACATGACAAAGTTGAAAATTAGTTTACCTTGCTGCAAAGTATCCCAGTCAGCACTTACTAGCTGAAGGGAAAAAAAAAAATAGGCAGCAAGAACAGCTCAGACCCACAGAACATTCTTCTGCACTTTTTGACTATTTAGCTTTGCCATTGAAGCATACCTCTAACCATCACAACAGACTGCTTACAAAAACAGCTGCATTGTCCTTCCTACCTGTAGCAAAACATTAAAGTCGGACAGGCTGAAGCCAAATTCCCTCAAGCATAAGCATATGATGCATCCTATTAAATCCAACCACACAAAAATAATTCACAACAGAAGGGATCAGTAAGTTTTCCCCAGTAACATCAATCCACAGGAGACATGTTACTAGACCAAAGCCTCATTGTCTTAAGCTTTAGGAAATGAGAAATGTAAAATAACTCCACTTGAAGCAAAATGAGCTATTTCAGTTTCAGAACAGCCCCTTTGTTGAACACAGGCTCTCAAGATGCACATGTTATACCTGATAATTCATTTATCTTTTGGCTTCAATTAAGGAGAAAGGAGGACCCTTAATCCTTGGCTTGATACAGCCCTGCATGTTGTATGACTTAATTATCAAGGGTAAGGAGGAGCCCGGTGTAGCACCTGGAGTCTCTAAGAGAAATCAGAGCTGACTCCCAGGTAGCATGCAGGAAATCCTCCTTCAGCAAGGTCCTATTTCTCTCTGCACATGGTCAGGGCACATTCAAGGGAGCTAAGAGCTCGTGCTGCTGCTTGGAGGGGAACCAAGGTTCTACTCCCTTTGGGACTCCAAGTAGTCCATGTGAAAGGGTGGAAACAGGCAGGCGAGAAGGAGGCAGAGGACATGGGAACTGCCATCCTGGACCTGACCACAAGGGTCCTGTCACTGATCAGAGCTTCTGGTAACTGATCTCCAGGCAAGGAGGGCAGAAAGTGGGACAAACAGGGACGACCCCTTTCCTCCCTCTGCTGTCCCTCCTGCCCACTCCTTCTGCTAGGACAACCAAACCGTGAAGGAGCAACATTAACTTTTGTTAAAGGCTTTCCACAAATTAAGTAAGATCTCTTCAAATCTTAAGGTTTTGGGGTATTTTAACCCTGCCCATCTACATGAACTTTGCACTGGTGGAGCCTGACTGAAAAGCTTCTTTGCTATGCCCTGAGCACCAGCTTGAAGCTTCCACAAAGTTCCCCGGGGGGAGCTGGCAGATCTCAACTTCCTCAGAGCTGTGGCCTCTTCAGCTCTTCTTCCTCTGGCCAAGTCATTTGCTGGATGCTGGAACTGCGCTGGCACAGCTCTTACCAGAGTACTTTCTATTTCTCTGCAATCTTGCCTCCATGTTTCTAAAACAAAGATAAGCATATGCCTGCTTGTGAACACAGCTGGAATACCAGGTAGCTATTCCACACCCACTGGCAGAAGCAGAGTAGAACACACAAGTAATGCTCCTTTCCCATTACCAGCAAGATGATCCAACTCCTGCGTTATCTCGTGTCCTTATCTATATACCCAGAAGGCTGTAACCTGCTCCCTCCCTGCACCTGCCGCTTCTTCCCTCACCCGTAGAGGTAGTTACGTGTTCTCACACACTGCTGTATGCTGCTCAGGTGCAGGATGAGTGCCTTGGGAAGACATCGATTAGATTGGATAGTGGGATTCCCTGCTGAGCCCCACCACTGCTGAGCAGAAACCCTCTGAGCCAAACTCTTACACCCTCCAAAGACAGAAATGTGACTTCAAATATCAGTCAGTGTGCAAGGTAAAGGGCTGTATAGGACAGCAGGTGGGCATTTCACAGACAAAAAGTACTCTGGCTTCCCAGTGCTGGAATGAGTTTTGGAAAAATTACTCTATTTCACATGGAGAAACAAAGGCAGAAGGGTAAACATGAGTGATTCTATCCCATGGGCCATGTCTGAGGCCCTGCCAGGAATTGAACCTGGACTTGCTAAGTCCTTCAAACAAAGTGACTGGGGACCAAAGTACCCTCAACTTTTCATTCCATGCACAAGCTCAGGATTTCCACTTTCCACCACTCCCCTTGCCAGTGTTACCATCAGACCACAGTCTCCCAGGGCTCTAGAAACCTGCTCATAAATCATGCTGCTTAAGAAAAGGAAACACACTCACAGACACACAGGTGCAAAAAGCTGTTTGCTTTCACAAACCAATGCATTTCTGGGCACAGATGGCTGCATGCACAAAGATGACAGGTTCACGATCAAAGGCTATTCTTGCAGATGTGGGCCTATCTGAAACGACATTAGGAAGCAAAGAACTCGAAAGCACATGCCTCTGACCTCAAATGGAAACAAGATCAGCAGTTGATAAATACTCTACCAAGAGACCCCTTAGTACTGGGGCAGTTCTAATGACAAGTTTCTTTTTTAAATATTATTTTGCAATATGGAAAAACTGAAAGCAAGGACAGACAGAGAATGACCTGCTGCAGAAATGCTCTTTGATCACCTACACCGATAGCTGAAGAGAAAAGCAGCAAGAATCCAATCTCTTCGCAAGCACTCTGCTTGCTTGGCACTGTCAGATAACAGGAAGCAGAGCCTGTGTGGAGAAGCACATGAGCACACATTGCCCTCTGCTCCCCTTCAACCATTTCAAAGGGCTCCCCCGGTAACGCGACACAGCAGCACTTCCTGACAGATGTCCAGAGGATCCCACAATGACCACAGCATCCTGCTGCCGCTCTTAAGAAACTGGCCCAGGGCTGCAGCTCATGACAGCAAAAGGCCAATTTGCTCAGCTCTTGGCGTGCCCCAAATCTTAGAGCTGAACAATCCCAGCTGGAGCTAGTCAGGGACTTTCTGATTAAATGATTTCAAAACATAGATTTGGTGAAACAAACTCTTTTGGCAGAAATGTACTGGTTATGATGAAATGATAGCTGAAAGACTTATCAGGTTGGATTTTCTAGTGATGAAAACATGATGCTGGGGGAGAGAAACACACTGCAAAATATCCCAGTAGCAAGGAAGTAGTTCAGACCCCTAGGATACGAGATATCCTTGTTCAATCCTATCCTCTCCCAAAACAGACAACACTGACCTGTTACTGAGCAGGTTAGTGACCAAACCACCACCAGCCTACACTGGCATAGGCTCTGGAACTGCCCCAATGTGAATGAGAGAGATCTACTGGAGGTTTACACTGGGGAGTTCTCTAAGCAGGTACACAAATCACAAGGTCAATCCAGGCATTCAGCTTTTCTCCACTTATTCTGGAAATGGATGAAGGGAAGAAGACTGTATTTGTTTTGATTTTGGTTTTTTATCTTCCTGTTTTCTATCACATGAAATTTTTCACTCCCTAAGAAAACTGTTCCCATGCAGCACTAATCAGATCATGCAACCACCCAAAGATGAAAATGGCCACGGGGGCTAGGAGCCTTCTGTCTCACTCAAGCAGGTTTACTATGACAGCTTTCATTTCTCACAAGCCAAACTCCATGTGAGATGTTGCTCTCAGGTGCCATTTATAGGCAGGACATTGGAGAAGAGGATTTCAATATATTAAAGACTTTATTTAATGCCTCAAGCTAGCTTTTCAGGACCAAAGGATCAGAAAATAACTTACACCTGAGCAGACTAACAATGCCAGAGCAATACTGAATCCTTGACAGGCTCTGAATTTATGACACAAATTCTAGAGATTAAAAGGATTTTTGTGTTACAGTTAGGACCCACCACTGCTGTGAAAGGCTTCAGTAACAAATGCTGTGAAGCAGAGAAAAGCTATTGCTATTTTACAGGAGAACTGAGATTCAGAGATGCCCTAGACATGTACAGCATCAGCCTCAGCCACACCCAAGCTCCTGCCTACTGCAACTGCAGAGCAGGAATGCATTGGCTTCAACCATCCCACCCACTCTGCGCTACGAGAGACCACGGCACAGCCCCTGGCCAGATAGATCAGCTCAGGAGACCAGCAATAACCCTGTTTCCTTGCAGGCACGTATCTCACCCCGAGCGCTCCGGGAATAAGCACAGAGGTGTGTGAAGGGCTCGGGACCACAGCTGCCAGCCCCACCCTGCCGCTGCACAGAGCCACCCACAGCCCGCTGCGCTCGGGGCTTACCAGAGCACACCGAGCTGTGAGATGTGGTGGCTGACAACCCCAGGGCAGAGCAGACAGCTGCTTATCACTCCGAACTGGTCTCCCAACATCTCACAGAGGCACTGCTGAGGGCCTGGAGGGAACCAGTGATAAAGTGGAGGACTGCATCCAGGTCTGCCAGCCTCTGCCCTAGCAGTGGGAACACAGCCAATCCCGCATTAAGAAAGTGGAAGTAACAGCAGAAAGCCTTGCACTCACCCTGCACCAAGGTCAGAAAGCAGAAACACTCAAGTACAGCTGAACTGGATTTAGTGGGGAAAGAGCACCAGGGAAAACCCCTCAAAAGTGGGCTGCATCACTCAACTCTCAAACCGTCACAACTGCTCTCACATTAGGTGACTCAACATGAAAACAGCATGACGTTTTATCATTGCCCCTCAAGCAATGGGACGAGTTCCCCAGTATGATACCAGCTCTCTAGCCTTCAAGGAAGCAGTAAATCAGACCTAAAGGGCTAGGTTTTGTTCTTAGAATCATGCAAGTCTATCAACTTGAATTCCTTAAGCTGGACCACAAGGTTGTCCTCCATTTAAATTTTGTTTCCAAGCATGCAGGCATTACTGGATCCTACAGTTTGTTGCTTACATACAAAGGAGACCGTGTTATGTATAGCAAAGGGAAGGAAATCTTTCCAAGGTTCCCTTCCTGCAGTTTTTGCTTCAATTGTTTCATCAAGGAAGGGACTGTCACTGGTGTTAACATGACAGCACACAAGTGACATCTTTGGCCAGCCCTCACGCACTGTTGACTGACCCAGCAAAGCGTGAAAGCAGTCCATACAGAAGCTCAGGATCACTACTGGGTCCCTGCCAGGATCTGTCCTGTCAGCTCCTCTGTCAACGGACAGAGGTGCTCTGATCTCAGGAATGTGTCTGCGACCCAAACCCTATCCCCTCTCCCGTCCAAAACCCAGTAGCCTCATGTTTGCTGACTACCATTTCTTAAGGCCAAAGCACCTGATGATATATGTAACTATAGAGCTAAAAGCAAAAATCTCACCAATATAATGTAGTGCTTATTTTAAAAACGCACCCTGTGTGCACAGAGAACAGCAAAACTGGCAGCTCAACTACACATGCATACAAGGTAACAGCCATAGCCAAACCAGCCCTTAGATATGCTTTGTAAAAGCATTAAAGTTCAAAAAACCCCTGTGCAATTCAGACCGCCTTCTGCTTAGGGCTGGATCCCTACACCATCAGCAGAGAGAACTGTCCTGACAAGGCCCACGCAGACACCACCTTGTTCTGCTGTCTTCCAAGACAATCAGAAGACAAACAAAAACACAGGCAGGACTTGCTTGTGCTTGCCCAAAACAGCACGCATAGATGTACCACTGGCAGATTTGGCCTAGAGGACTTGGCCCTGTTTTCTATTTCAGGCGATAACCCTTCATCACAGGAGGGCTCAAACATTATCTTGGTGTTTGTACTCCATATCTACACTGCCAGAGGGACAGAATGGGGAGCTAGTCTGCAGCGAGACTAGGTGCATCCCACCAAAGCACAGACTTCCAGTGAACTTGAGAAGAGAAAGCACGGAGTCTCCTCAATCTTTCAGGGGCTCAGGCTAATACGGTCTCAAGGAGGCAAGCTGCTTTGCTACTGGCTGCACTCTTAAAACGAGAAACAAAAATCAATTCTTTTCAACACTTTTTCGACACCCTGTTCCGGCACTGACACTACTTTATAAATGTGAGCAGGGACAGTGTCAAATAAACTGTCTCCTTCTCTCATCTGTCAAATAACAATAAAAAAGCGCTACATTTGCATTTCTAACATGTTCCTGCTTGCTAGCTGTCAGGGTAGCTACTCTGAGGAATGGCTGGCACACAACGGGAGAGGATGTGATGAAACACAGCAGGGGCAGTGCAGAGCTACAGGAAATCTTTTACTTGCTATCTCTGGAAACAGATAATCAACTAGAAATAAGCAGGAAGAGAGTTCTTTTCTTTGTTATTATAGACCATCAAAATATATGGCAATGCATTCCCTTACTGCTTTGTCACCATTGGTCAGGTACAACTGAAAAATCTGGTTGTATTAACACCTCTCAGCACTTTGTAAAACACAAACCAGTGCTCAGCAGTCATAATTTATATCACTAGATTGTGTTTTATAAGCTATATACCTTCTCATGATCTGATTATTTATTTTTCCTTGCACCTTGATAACAAATTTTTTATTTTTGGTTTTGCACTCACCTCCGTAACATTCATCACTTTGATTGCTGCTAGCTGCCCAGTCTTAACATGGCGACCCTGTTAAAATAACAGAAGACTGTAAGTAAAGTGTCTATGCAAACTATGCATACAGTAACAAATTAGGCATATAAAAACCAGGTTTGAGTACTTGCTTTTCATCACGTATCAAAAACCTTTCAGTGATACAAAACTACCAAGGTGAACTTTGGTGATATGTTATCAGACCCCTACCCTTGCAATGCTCTAAAGTTAACTGAGTTACTTTACAGGACTGAATTTCCCGCTTTAGCAGAAGGCAAGCAGCAATGCTGGGAGACCTCTGCTGCCAGAGCACAACACAACATGAGCTTATGTGTCTCCATCCAACTCTTCAACAGGCATTGCTGCCCGCCGAGCCTCCTCTTCTAGGAAATCTCAGCCCAGACCCAGGACAACGTAACCAGAACAACCTTCTCGCCCTGCAGTCGTGGGCTGATGCCTGCTGGGGAAGCAAGGCCCTGAGTCGCTGGCACTGTCCCCACCTTCCCACAACACATGTTCTGGCTCACCTCGGGGTAAAGAGAAAACTCTGGGTTTCAGTACCTCAATCTAGCAACTGGTATGTGACTGTCAAGAAACTAAAGCTGTATGTACTTTCTTGCCCTTTTTTTTTTTTTTTTTTTCCAAAGGCTTTTCTGGTGAAATACTTAAGTTTTAAAATTCTTACTGCAGCTGAGTTAATTGTATCCAGCTACCTCCCAAAAAGCATGCAGAGGCTTTTATTTAAAATGTAGTCTTCTATGGTGGTGGGGAGGAACTCTCCCGCAGCTTTGACTACATGTGTGCCTACATACATACACACTCGTCACTAGTGAAATACCCACACACCACAATCGTTATTAAGCAACAGATAACTGGTAATTTTAAACTAGGTAAGTGGCTAGTTTTTGAAAACAAAGCTAGGAAAAGGAAGGTAATAGGAAATAAAGCTCTTCAAAGAGCAAACGATACTGAGACTGACAAAATGTAGTTCACATTAGAAATGTAGTTCGCATTAGAAATGCAACCAGGAATCTTGCTGTAAATTGCACAGTTTCTTGGCTTGATTAGATCAAGCTGTTCAACAGATGCCATAGATGCTGTGTTTTGCCATGATAACCAACACTAATCCCATACTGGAGGATAGTATCAATAGATTTGTATGAACAGTGGATTGGCTACATGTCCTAACCCCTCACTTCATCAAATGTTCAGAAATGGGTTTGAAGCTCTGAGACTGCAATTTTGTTACTGAAATACTAGTGCCGGCAAAGCTGTACATCTAAATAACTAACTGACATCAGTTAAGTAAGCTATAAGAATTCAGGAAATCAAATAGGAAATGTTGCAGTTTGCAGACAAAATGATTTGCAGGTGCAATTTACACCTGCAAAATTAAAAGCTAGGTTGATGTCATTTTAAAACGCAGGCCCTATCTGCACAAAATTGCATACGAGTGTTATTCCTAAGACTAAGTAATTTTGCATCAAAGAAAAATGATTCCTCGTTCACAGGCGATATGTCACAGTCATGTTTTCTTTTACAGAAAAATAAATCCTGCTGAGTTTTTGTATATTTATAAGTGTCCTCTTTCCGTGGAAGTGCTCCTGAGATTGCAAAGCTTTTTCTCATAAGCTAGGATGATAGGATTTATATATTATCACAGACCGCAGGAGGAAGACAAATGGGACACACCCTCACCAGGCCCAGGGCACACACAAGCACTGTGGCCAAGTGCAGCTGGGCAATGACAAGTATTAGCCCAACAGATGCCGGTGTTTGGTCAGCATCCACTCCAGCTGACGTCAATCCCAGCTAGCAAGCTTCCTCTACACAGCCACAGCTCCTTTGTTGGAGGCCATTGTTTGCAAATGTTTCCAGGCATTGAATGTGTTGGCAATATAGTTGAGAGAGGGCCTTCCACAAAATACAGTCATGCTAGCTAGACACGCTGGCACCCCAACGTAACTCCAAAGTTTGTCTGGAGTCAAGTACAGTGATAATTCCATGCCTCAGGCCACTACACATAGCAGGCAACTGATCCATGGAAATGATGAGTCTCTCCTGGGCCGCTGTACATTCTGCAAAGGTTGATGTCAAGAATCAACACTGATTTTCATAATTACAGTGAAGCATGGAGATGTGCTTCTTTACTGAAAAAAATAAATCAATACTAGGTTAGCGTTGCACTTGATATTGAATGTTCATCAGAAGGGGGAAAGGTTTGGCATTCAGTTTTGCTTTCAAAGCACAATACCTGGTCAAACTTTCCCTCTGAATAACAGACATCTATTATTTTGCAGCCACAGTTACTTCCGCTGCATGCAAACCTCCTGCTCTCACTCACTTTTACCATTATAAATGAGAATGCTAAACCCCCTCCAAAAAAAGGTTTGGAAAATTAGCATTTACAGGAAAGAAAACAGCAAGCCCTTTTGTTTTGTGGATTGTGATTCACCTCTGCACAAAAATGTTAACTGAGATGCACAACTCAGTCCTGCTCCTGCATTCCTAAAGGCTCACATGTCTGCAACTAGGGTGATTCCTGGACAAGAGGATCTTAATCTGTGCAGAGAGAGCAGGATCATGCCCCGTGCCTTGTCTCAGTGCCCATCTTACTCACACCATGCAGAGTTACTACCAGCCTGAGGAAAATACATAAGGTCACATCCAACCATCCCTCCTCACAGGTTCACCTGCAATAAATACTCTGTGACTGGGTGAAGCAGCCTGTACATGGAAGTAAATTCTATTAACTACATGCACTTCACATCCTTATGTCCTTTTAGAACCCTTTATCCTGGAACAAAACAGAGTGGTTCAATCCTCCAAAGAATTTCAACCCTTCTCAAGAGACCAAAAGGAAAGGAGCAGTAAAAACTCATTCTTGTTGGTTTGCTCTAATTCTCAATTCATAATAATTAATTTTCAACAAATGTTATCACACCTTTTGAAAAGAGTCTTCCATGTTTCTTGGTTGCTTTAAGCTGAAGGACTTCATCTTCCCCCACCAGCACAAGTTTGTGCAGGGTAATGCAGAGGGCTGCAGGTTAACCTCATGAAAAGGTGTAAACATATCTATATACTTACATCTGCCTTTCATCAATTATCTAAAAGGGATGAATTAGTTTAGAAGTGTGTATAAAAAAAAGTATCTTGGAGATTGCAGCTAAATATGTATCTACAGCTATACATCTATATAAAAACATTTTCATAATGAGACACTAATTTTACTGCCATCTTGGCAGATTTGTTTTTGATTACAGTTGTACATTTTCCCAAATAGAATTCATCCTTATTGTAGAGCAATACATCTCAAAAGTCTCTGCACCTGCTAATGTATGCAACAAACAATGTGGCAGAATTACACGCACACTCCATCATTTCTCCTTAGTTCTGGCATCAACCCAACACACACAAATAAAACCTTTCCCTTTAAATATTGACAAAGGAAAAGGCTCACTCAGCGGAGAAAAAATAATCACAGAACCCTGGAGACATCATAAGTTTTATTCCTTCTCCCCAAAACTTCACTGTCTATTCAATTAGTTGTGATAAAGAGGGGGTGAAGCAAAGCCACCCAACAGCTCACCCAAACACCAGCAGTGGCTGCAGGCTGGCACCCTACTGAACTCAGCACCACCCCCCAAAACGTGAGCAAGACTCCATGTGAAGAGGGATGAAGCTTTCAGAGGACATGCATGTTCATGTGGAGAAGAACCATTAGTGCCTGTGCAGCTTATCTGAGCAGGGTAACATGCTCTATGTTAAACTTGCTTTAATGCACAGACTACAACTGTGCTGGCAGTTCAGAACAAAAATCACAGGTTTCTCTTCTTTACATTGGTTTTGCAAACTGTTTCAAGCTCATTTTCCTTGACATCTCCAAAAGCAGTAAACATCCTGAACCCAGCCCTGGGCTTCTTGTTAAACACACCAAGACTAGTGCCTAAGTAAGAAAAGGTTTCAGGGCCTGGCCCCTTATTTTTTTCATTTATCAATAAATCTCAGAGGTTAGCCAGAGTTCATGGGAACTCACACATTGCCACTTCTGCTGAAGTCACAAGGTTGAGCATGTCTGAATTGTTTTGAGAAAGGTGGTGTTTTGATTTTTGGTTAAAGCTCCCAGGAGCAACTGGCTGTTTTAACTGTTTCCCAACCAAATGAGAGCAACAGCTTCACCTGCTTCCAGTGATGAGACATGCAGAAGTTTGTCCTTTTTGATGGGAGGAAGAATAAGGGGTGCTGCTCTCCCAGCCCTCTGGTGCAATCCGCTGCTGTCCACCCTCTCCAGATCATTAAAGGGAATCAGCCTGTTGCAATTCAAGATCCTCCATTGCACATTTCCCCAGAAACTGGGCAGAGGACAGGAATGGTCTGTGGGCCCGTTTCCCTAATAAAATGTTTCATCTTTCACTCAAATGCTCAGTTTGAGAGCAGGTTTCAACTCTGGAGAATGCAGCCAAAACATCCAACAGCCATCTGCAAGTCACCCATATTCCTACCGAAGAATGTAGCATTAAACACTATCAAGCTCATACAGAGCTGAGAGATGAACAATTCTGAAGCTCAGTGACTTTCTAAAATTGAAGTTCCTGCCTACATTTTGATGAGGTATCAAAGCTGGAAGAAATTCTTCCATTAGCTTTGAGTCCAGCTAAATTCCTTGTCTCCTCCAGAAAATATTTCTGCATAAAGTCTGCTGCAGTTGCCAGTCAGTCACTACAGTAACATTCAGCAATCCTGGAACCAGCATACACATTTTTGAAATCTGCATACTGCTCATTGCAGCCACATTTGTGGAGGACGCTTTACGCCAAAGATCTGGTTCTGATGAGGTCCAACCACGTATTATCTCTGCAGGGAGATATACATGGAATAGGACAGATCGCTCAGTGTTATTTCTATTGGATTTTTATTTACCTTTTTAGCTCAATTACATAAAGGAACCACTTATCTATGCCCTCTATTGAGGGTCTAGACATGTATTTTTTTATTTACATCAAACATGAGTAGCAGCAGTAGTGGTCAAGCTATTAGCTGATAAAGGGGCTTTACACAAATTAAGTATATTTACAAAATGATGCATTCAGTCACGTACAACACCTTTTCCTGTTAGGTTCAAATAAAAATTTGGGGCAGTCCATGGCTTGGGCCATGATTACAACCAGAGATCCAAGGTCCCAGTGACATACACCTGAGACCGTGAGGCTGCAGGTCACGCGCAGAGCACTTGGTTTGACAGCCTCCCTCCCAGATCCTGCAGAGACCTCTCTTCCTAGGGGTGGCAAACAGCTCCCATCAGCTTCTTTCCCCATCTGACAGATTTGAAGTAGACAGTTACAAATCCAGGCGACACAGCCCAGCTGTCCTGTTATGGTGCTGCGCACCATGCCAAGGCAGCCCACGGCAGTCCCATCACACGCTTCCTTTTTGGCAACAGGCTCTACTTAACGTCTGCGTGCTTCTGGGTCTGTCTGATGTAGCTGTCCCCATTTAACTGCAGCAGGAAAAAGTGAAGGACAGGGACTGCCTGCTGCTGGATAGCAAGGCAGCACAAAGCTGGTGGTTTTGACTGTGCAAAAGTCTTCATCTGTGTCCATGTTCTGTCTGCAACCACAAGCACGACATCACTTTTCTCTCCTTTAAAAAGCAGCATTTTTGGTGAGGCTGTGAGATGGCTCTGTGCAGGGATGCCTCCCAGGTGCTAGAAGCCTTGGAAACGCCAGTTTGCACCTTTGTGGCCATGTGGAGGGCAATTTCACATCAAACACACTCTGCCATCAGGCACGCACATGTACAGTGCACTTAGGCTGTGCACAGACACAAAGAGCTCACAACATCTGCACAAAGCTGCGGGACTCCCGGGTGACCCTTCACCACACTGCCTGCCTGGGCCATCCACAAAGCTGCAGATACCACAAACTTCACTCTGGGGACCTTCTCTGGATATAGAATGTTTGCATTTGAAAGCAAGATCTGGCTGCTGGAGTCTTCAGGGCCAGAGGACTTTTTCACCCAGAAACATTTGTTAGGGGATAACTGATGCAGGCTGCAGCCACCCGCCCTTTGGGAGCGAGGTGAAGGCACAGCTGTTTTGCTGCAAGCTCTTACTGAAAGTGAACTTCAGCAAGCAGGTTTCCTGTTCAAAACCCACTTACGAACTTTGAAGTTTGAGCCCATCTCGGGTAAATCTGTGTGGCCCTGCGGTTGCTGGTAGACTGCCAGCTCAGCCTTCTGTGCCCTGGAGGACGGGACCCCACCCTTTTGCCCCTCTCCTCTCCACCCTTTCCATCCTGGTAACACAAGGAAAGCCTTTAAGAGATTATGCATCAAATGAACAATGCTCTTCATAGGGATCCAGGAAACCCTATGTCCTATTCCACATGACCTTAACAAAGTCATGATCCTTCTGTTTCCCCTTCCACCTACATGGAGCTTTTCTACTTAGACCCAGCTCTTTAGAAGAGCTGAGCGATGTTTGCAATCACCAGCCCCAGACATCCCAGCCTGCGACCACCAGCTTTGCCTGCTCGCACTGCAGGTAGGCAGGGGCAGGCTCCCATGCAGCTGCAGTATGCTTCTCAGAGCACGCTGGTGGGTTAGCACGGCTGAGAGGAGGACCCCAAGAACATAAAATGTGCAGATTGCACTGCAGTTTAGACACAGCCTCTGTTTTACAGCATATGGCTGCACACAGTGACATCCTGCTGTCCCCTGGGGTCTTGACTAACATAAACAAGTGGTCAGGGTTTGCACATCCAGGGCTGTAGTTTTCTGGTGCTGAGACGTATCACCTGAGAAGACAGTTTATAGGAGACATCTATTAAGATGACTAGTCTCAGCAACTGGTACCATGTGAGACAACCCACTGCAGTCGTGGTCGGAGCTCGTCAGCTAAAAATACAGCAGTAATGCAAAACTTGCAATGGGAAAGGAGTAAATTCCAAGGAAGAAATTATTAAGAGTTTGGAAGCTTATAGGCTGTTTTTGTTAGTTAATGGTCTAAGGCAAAACTCAGGGTCAGTCATGCACTGAAGGCTAGCACTGGATTTCAGAAATTATCCATTCAATTGTAAACTATGACATGTTTTAAAATATCATTATTGTTGTGGGAGACAAAAAAATAAACGAAAAAAAAACCAAAACAAACCAAACAAAACTCCCAACCCACGACAACACACATCAGCCTTGTACAGATAATTACCAGTTCCAAAAAGTCTTTTTTTTTTTTTTTAACCCCTCATGAAGAATTTGGGACACCAGCCGGGTGGGAATACAGCTACGATTTTGATTACAGCTTCATTCTTCTAATCATGCAACTCAGGCTGCAGAAAGCCTACTTTGATTGACATGATAGCGTTTTGGTATCACTTCTGTCACAATGTCTATGGATATGTGTTGTATTTTGGGGCTGTAAATCAAAGAACTGTATTCCCTTAGAGCATTTCTTCTCTTCTTTGTGACACCAGGAGATGCTGAGATTTAGAATCCTGGGCCTTGTTCCAGGCCACCTCCAGGGCAGCCCTCAGGTCCATCTCCCAAGCTGGAGCACACCCTCCTTCCCACCTAAGTGACCGCTTTCATGCCAGCAGTGCAGGATGCAGGGACTTCCGTAAAACCACAACCCAGCTGCACTGCCGAAGTGCTGATCATGTGGGTGCAACACATTTGCCCTTTCACCCGCACATTTGGCACCAATTTCCAGGCAGTCCTAGGTCTCACCCAAAACCACTTGGCCAGCACAGCCAAATGCTGCATTTCCCCTTCCCTATCCTCCATAAACACCTTCTTTCAAGGGCAAGGGGATAGCTTTCTCTGCCATTAACTCCGTTGTATCAAGAGGAAGAGCACACAGCAGACGGCAGCTTCAGAACGAGCTCCGGAGATTACTGCTTCAGCAACATAAAGGTCCTGCGCTGCTCCCAGACTATCCAACTTCAGCCACTTCCAGCCAGTCCTTCAGGTTGTAATGGGACTGCTGGACTGACACTTAGCGTTGCCTTCAGAACTGACCACAGATGTTTTCCTACTAGGGAAGGCAAAGCGTGTCGCCTAAACACTACAAAATATGATCACCCTTGTCCACAGCTGGTCAGAGTGGTGAACAAAATAAATATTAATACACTGTAAATAATCAAGACATGCTCTTCAAGGTCTATGTTTGTTGGGTTTTTTTTCCTCCTATATGCTAATTCCCACTCTACTTTATGATTAGATATGTTCCAAGAAGTTAGCTAAGATTTATCACTTTCAGTATAGACCACACTATGAAGTTGAGTACTATTTAGCATTCCCCAGAACTCGGGTTGTAAAACATTAACAGTAAATTCTAACATGTCTGCACGTAGATAAATAAAGAACAAAAGTTAATTAATAACATTCAGTGCACTTTAAGACAAAGCATGTTACACTAATGAAGAAATATTAGAGATAGATATAAAGAAACGAAAAACTGTTCAAAAAATAAAAATGTTACACTGCATTCCAAATGAAAAAGGGTAATTTTGTAAAGGTTAGCAAATTCACTTAGCAAAAATGACTTGATATTCAGTGAAAACCAAATTATTTTCCTAGCAAACACCACTGTCCTATTCCTATACAGAGCAGGTCATTCTATCCCTCCCATCACTTCTCTCTCCCCCCTCATCTCAGAAATGGTTAGGTGGTGACTCAAATATTTTCATTACACTCAAAGTGAAAATAATAGTTTTATAAAGTTTTTTTAAATGAAGTTTTAGACATGTCAGGGGTAAGATGTTAAAAAAAAATACCAGGAATTTCTCTCAGGACCAGTGTCACATGCTTAAACAAACAAACAAAAATATCACTGTAACTCATAACACTATAGGAAACAACTAAATTGGCAGTGGTATCAGAGGACTTCCCCTATATTAAAATAGCAACACATTAGCCAAGGGAAGAGATTAGAATGTATAACTTCTATCAGTCACTTAAAATTCTACCCAAGTCCACATTGGCTAGAAGGGAGAGATGGGCAGGGGCTGCTTCAATGGTACCAGATCAAACAACCTTGATCTCTGGAGGAAAAGGACAGTTTTTCAACCCTACTGCAAATGTCTGTACCACAGCCCTCATGAACTGTAAAACCCAAGAGGCATCAGAAGCAGTTTTTCTGTCTAGTTTGGGTGTTTTTTTTACCCTTTCAGTTCCTATTTCCTCCCATTGTACAAGTGGAAACACAGATTGTTTGTTTTGCCTAATATTGGTCTGGTTCTGACTGCGGACCAGTGGGAAAATAAAATGAAACAAAGGAAAAAATTCAAGCCCTTTTGCAAACACCTATTTGAGTATCTACATTTTTGCAATATCAATATGTTCAGTTGATCAGATTGCCATCCTTATGCAAAACACAAACCACTCAAGGCTGCTGCATACTTGTATAAAACTAGATTAGAGATTGATCTTCTGGGATTTTGAAACCTGCTCCCATTCATGTTGTGACTGGCACAACAAAGCAATACACTTAGCACTTTTGAAAATACCATGCTAGTTGTAATATGAAGAAAGGAGTTTTGTCATCATTTGAAATGGGTGGTGCCTGCAGCAGAACATCCCATGTAATCTTCTGCAGGTCCGTGTTCATTTGGAGGAATCTGGAAAGTTCCTATTCCTGTGGCTTCTCCTTTATTCAACTAACCTGCAGACAGAGTGCTTTAGATACCCTACCAACATTTGAAGTTTCTGAGCAATGGGAACAATGTGCGAGAAAGAAGAGCAGGAGCATTCCTCCTGGGGCAAGTAACATCATGGTGGCCCTTGGTGGGTAACGCAGGAAATGGAGAGCCCCAGCAGGCAGCGCAGCGTGCAGCTCGGGAAGGCAACTTCAGAGACTGCCACCGCGCCTGCGCCCAGGGTCGGCGCCGGCTGGGGACACACGGGGTTACCGAAAGCGTAGCTACTACTGGTGAAGGACCAGACTCTCAACAACTCTGACAGAGCTGGATCTGGCCCGATGTGTTTTGTAGCTGGAAACACTTCACAAGGGTCTAAGGGAAGACAAACGCTCTGAGGCTCAAGCTGTCCTCTGTTCGGAAACCCATACAAGTGCCTGACTTCAGAGAGGCCCCTGAACTCCCATGGCTTCTCATCATGTACCCAAAGCAAAGCACACCCTTTGCCAAGTGGACTGAATGGGAGCTGCTACAGCAGGGAAAGGAAACCAACGTTTTGGGGCCATATGTGGGTCCAGAGAGCAACTCAACAGCACAGTGAATGGGAGGAGACTTCTGAAAAGCAGGCTGTGCAGTTATCCCCTTTCCCTCACACTCCATTTATTGGGACATAAACCCGAATTTTCTTAGGCCTAAATTTCAGTATTTGCACAAATAATAGTTTCACCAGCCTTGCCATTCATCCCGGGCTTTGGCATTTGTCACGCCTCTTAACGTCTCTTGAAACATGCTGTTGGGTTTCCAGGCTCAGACACCCCATCGCAGCTTGCTACCCCTGCCAGGGGCTTGGAGGCTTTGCAGGCACAAGCAGTTTTCTTTCCCCAGTGGGTGTTTTGCCTTGGGCCCACCGGGGCTGGTGGTCTGCAGGCAGTGAGCAGCAGCAGGGACCCCGGCTGCCCAGCACAGCACGGCCGGGATACGGGGGGTCTGCAGCCCCGTGGCTCCTCTTATTGCAGGCAGGAGGGCTGCAACAGCCTGGGCACAGAGCCAGTCCCGCTCAGCACCTGGGGAGCCCAGCAGTGATTTATGACAAAGGTCTACCACGCCAAGTCTATTCATCCAGAAAAATAAACAGTTTAGGAAAAATCCCTCAGCCTTTGGAAGACTCTCACTCTGCAGACCAGGGGCCATCGAGAAGCAAAGTCTAGCGAGAGGTACAAATCCCTTCACCCCAGTGTATTTTCCCTGTCTGACTCATGTGCATCTGTTTACAGAAAGACAGGGCACTAGAGAAAATCTATACACAGCACATCTCTGCTGGATGAAGTCACAAGCAGTTAAATGTGTCCCGCCAGCTCCATCCTGCTGAAAGGAAGTCAGGGCTGGACTGCAGGAGGTCAGCTGATGGGTTGCTGGACTTTTTGAGCAGGAATCCCTCAAAGGAAGGTTTTTTGGCTCATCATCACTATCAAGCTCTGAAGGCCGAGCTGCACACAGCAATTATAAACCTCATGTCATAAGAGTCATGTTTTAACTTTTAAAGTTAATGCAGCCTTCCCAGGCACATGCTAATAAATAAAGGCTTTATTAGCCTTCTAGCCCACATAAACATAATTTTGTGCACATATGAAACTCTCAGCAATTATATTACTGAATTTTTAAAAATCCTTGACTGTTCTTGTGAACAGTAAGTGTAATTTGAATTTTCTCTTGCATATAATGCAGAACATGGACAAGGTTCTGCATGGGTTAAAACTGTGTTGCTGGGGGTTTTTTAAAAGGCTTTAAGGCAGGCAAGGTACACAGCTCAGACTGAAAATTCCAGCCTAGATGATGAGAGCTACAACAAGCTTAAAGGTGATTTACTTTTTCATGACAGTTCTGCTGGTATTTTTCTCACACAGATTGCAATACTGTGCAGGTATGCATCTCTCCGCAGATATGAGATAGTACACATGGCACCGTGCAGGACAGCCCAGTTCTAAAAACTGGCATTAAATGGGTTTCTCCTGTGGTCTCTAAGCCTTTTCCCTTCAGTACTTCATGGCAAACACCCTCCCTACAAGCCTCTTCACCTGAGGTGAATCTTGAAGTCAAAAACTCTACTGAGTACTGCTGTTGAGTTCAGCAGATCTGAGGTCTGCCTAGGGAAAGGTCATATTTCTTCACACACATACAAAAGTCTTCACAGAGCATTTAACCGAGGAAAAAAAGAGCATCTACTCTCAGCGCCTTCTCATTTGGCTCTATTTGACACATCCTCTTCAAAAATAAAAAGGGAGTTAATGGACACAATTAGTCTGTGAGAAAATACATCACTCTCCAGATTTCTGAATGAGCTCTGCAAGAAATGAACTACATGGCACTGATCTTGCAGCAGCAGCCAATTCCTATTTCCTTCCAAAATCCTATTGGCCAGATGGTTCACAAAACTCAAGGGAAAATTACTTAAACGTTTGGAAAGGCTTTCAGTATTAAGTTGGTCTCCAAAATGAAATCAAACTACCCTTCTAATTGTTCTTAAAAGTAAAGTATACCTTGCTTTTCTAATTAATTTAAGAAGGAGCAGTGCTTCCAAGTTCACTTCCCTAAAGAAAAAAATCTGAATTCAAGAAGAGCCTTGGTGTTATTTTTTTCTAAACTGATCTAATCAGCTTCGTACAGCAGAAGCCTGGCTGGCAAAGGTTCTCCTCTCGAGCAAACTGTAGGTCAGATGTGCAGTAATAGTTCCTGAACAGCTACAAGCAGTTACTGTTCAATGCTGTATCTTCCAATTTTCTGTATTACTTGTAGGGATTGAAGTCAATCATGGCAGAGAGAGAGAAATGAACAGCGAACTCTTGACAGGAAAAAAAAACCAAAACAAAACAAACCTGCAGAATAATTTCAAGAAAATGACTAAACACATTACAGAAGGAGAACTGCAGAGCCTTAAGCAATGGAGACCAGCATAATTACCGGCATGTATGAAGCAAAGGAGAAGCTCAACATTGGAAGAATTGGTCACAAAGGGACCATGAGTTTCCTGCAATTAACCACTGAACAGTGTAACCAGATTTTGAAACTCTCATCCCTTTGCCTTGCCCATTTAAACAACCCAAGTTCATTTTGTAGAGTATAAGATGAAGTAGTGCACTATATAGTGAACTATGCAATTGGGTAAAACTAACTAGAACTGCCCAAAGTTCACTGCCTACAGGAAATTAGTCTCTTCATGAAGCTGCAGATGAGGGACAGATGAAAACAGAGAACACTTGCTATTCTGATGGATTACAGATACACTTACATTCACAGGCATATAGATTTGAGTGGATTCCTCTCATACATGATCTGTCAGTTGGTACATCACAGCAATGGCATCTCTGTAAACCTGTACACCACCAAATATTATGGGGGCCAAGGTACTATGGACAAAAGTGCAGGAACATGCACACAAACAGATCTATAAGTAACCAAAACTATAAGCCTGAAATCCACTGATCCAGCCCATGAAATCTCAGTTGTCAATGAAGCTGCACCAGAAACCTTCTCGTGATTCAGGCTCAAACCCAGTTCTCATTTTCCAAGCTCTGAACCCTGCTTCCCTTACCTTTTAATGGCAATAGCCTCTATAACCAGCTGCATCACATCACAAAGCAGCTGTCAAGAAAGAAAAAACAAAACAAAACAGCAAAACAACCTAAACATTCCACAAGGCACCCAGCTAATGCCAGCAGCTTCCTGGAGAAACATGGAGTAGCAAGTATCTGAAGTCTGGTTTACACATATAAGCTTTAAAAATCTACTTTAACATCATACTGTATTCACTTTAAATTTACTCTAAAAGTTTAACCATCCACAAGTTTCAAAATAACTTCCTTTTACAGCTTCTTTGTATATTCCATCATCCACATCCAGATGCCAAAATACACCACCAACAGCTCATTGCTCCTTAGGATAAATATGGAACACGCGCCAGAGAAAAACTTCGCAGGGTCAGCTAAAACTCTACAGCACGGCCAATGCACATATTTAAAGAACAGAAATTTAAATAACTAGGTCTCTACCTACAACAAAAGCACCTCAAAAAAAAAAATAATTAAAGAGTATATGAAAACGCCATACCAGAAAACCTGCCTCCCAAGTGCATTGTATTGCCTTCTAGTTTATGAAGTTTAGGTTCAGGGAGGGATTACAGGGAATTGCAAGCCTTCCTGTAATATCAAAGACAGCAGCTTAGCCAGGTTTCTTAAGAAAACAAGGTGTACGTGATTGTGCTTCCCTTACATCCAACCATGTTTTAACCTGTCAGCCCATTTTAACCAACCCTGACAGATAGAAGTCTCTGAGATGATTCAATTCTCGTGTTCTTTGTGAAAATTGGAGAGGGAGACTAACTCCCTTCCTGCAAAGAGGAGGGCTCCAGAGTGGGCTCTGCGGTTCCTACCCGGGGCTGCCTGCCAGCGGGCCAGCCAGGGCACATGCAGCAGCCTGCAGCCAGCCACAGCGCGGGCTGATGCTCGCCCAAAGGGCAGCAGGTAGCCACAGGCAGCAGCTGCTGCAGCGTCAGATCGCGGGGGTACAGAAGTAAAGGGGGGGCCATGGGTGTTATGTGCTAGCAGAGATCCTAAAGGACTCAACAAAGGAATTGGGACTGCTGAGGTCAGAGGTGGACAGAGTAGGACAGAATAAGAAAGGACAAATTTGCAAGCAACTCCATTTTGTTATTTTTACTACCTAGTTTTTCCTCAAAACCCAGGAAATTTAAACAACTTCAGAATTTACTTTGATATGTATACCCATCTCTCATCAGTGCTTGTAGGCTACTTTCCTCTAGCCTGTCAACATTACAAAAGTGTTTTCATGTTTGCACCACTGAGACTTACAGAAAATAAGTATTTTTGACATGTTTGCACAAGAAAAATAACAATATTCAATAACAGAATGGTTACAGAAAACCAAGTAAGTAAACAAGAAGGGGTTCTGCAATTAGTCCCGGAGTCACCTTTAGGGATTGGATCCCCAGCACTGATTCTTATTTGCCATTTACTCTGTAATCAAAGGAGAGGTGAGCATAAAGCATGCCACTGTTAGCATTTTATATCCACTTTGAATATATAAGAGAAACGACATCACGTGCAAAGGACTGGAAAAAACAAGGTTCCAAATAATTATTTTTAAAGGCCTAGTTTGCACACATGGTTTGACCCAGTTTAATGAGAAATGTATTTCCAGCTCAGTTTTTTTAACTGTGGACACGCTCACTGGCCTGTATCAGTTTTGTTCGTTGTTTCCTTTTCTTTGATCCAGACACACTGGACATCATTTGCCAAGCACTCTCATCTTTTGCATAACTCCATCTCTGTCCATGCAGTTTCACAGTGGATTTAACAGGAGAGAGATAGAGTGAGTTCTTTGGAAATTCCCATTTATGTTACCAGCGTCTTCTTCTTTTTAAATAAAATTGCTTTAGGAAAGACAGAACTTAACACTGATTAAAAAGCTGACTGGTGTAAGCTTAATATTCATGTGTTTCATGATCCAATGAGAACAGAGGTTTTATCACTAACTGGGACAGCAAATGTTGGCCACAGTCAGGGGTGGGTCCAGCTAGTGGTTTTGCCCTTGCAGCAATCATATGCAAGAACAAGTTTCTGTGGTGAGGCTACAACCTTCTACCTGCTAAAGCTTCCTTTTGTTTTTGCCAAGGGAAAAAAAAAAAAAAAAAGTCAAGAATAATAACGTAAGAATCTATTTTCTGCAAAACCTCAAGAGAGCTGTTGCTCTGCTTCATGCCCAGCTCCAGGCACAGACCCCGTTACATAACGACAGCAGCATCCATGCAAGCCTGTCCTGAGCACACGGGTTGGAAATGCTAAACCTCAGGAGCACAGCCGCAGAAATGAACAGCTACACTCATGGCTAACATGGATATGGCAAACACAACACTGCGGCAAAGGAGGGACATAAAAAAAATTAAGATGTAAAGCCCTCTGCGTCATATCATGCATTTCAAACACTGCTGGCTAATAAAGGTTCTTTCAGCCAGAGCTGATACACAAACATGGATGTCCTCAACAGCCAGGACATAAGCCAGACGTGGCTTATCAAATCAAAACCAACTCCTGGAAACACACCTAGAGAAACACAGAGTCAGCAGCCTGCCCCGAGGTGGGAAAAAAATACAGAAGCTGCAGCTTCCCTGTCTCTCATTCTGATCACATTCCCAGTTTTATAAGGAGACCCCTGGGAATGAAAAGGCATCATGCAATCTCTGGGGACTTTTGATATCACGCAAACACTACCAACAGTGAACAGCTTTGATAACAGGGCACTGTATAATGGCATTCATGCTACTTGCTTGGCAATAAAGGAAGCCAGAAAGGAAGGAAAACCCACTGTTGGTATATGGTCCCATAATCCGAAGGAACAACCCCTCTGGAGTTCAGGCAGTGTTTACACACAACAGGATTCAATCAGTCAGGCTCCCCATTAATAATCACAGTTTATATAGCACCGTGTCATCTCCATCCCAAACTCCACTGGCACCTACAATCCCCGTCCAGCCCTGGTACAGTTCCCATGGGCAGGCTCAGCACTGCCTCTGTTGCAAGGGCAGAGGAGGTGCCTGGAGCCCCACAGTCAAGCCTGTCAAAGTCGTACTAGAAAGCCATCTCTGTAATATAAAGAATTACTCTAATATTAATAACATCAAAATGGAGAGGTCTGCCAGAACTCTGTAATGTAAACAACGCAAGATACACCAACCACAAAAGCTCCGCAAGCCAAGTTGTCTTTAACCTACTCATTATGACATTCAAAACCCATCTGCATGACGGATAGGACAAGTGCCACACAGGCTCCAAGCATCACCCAGGGCTGATAAGGCCATTTTCTTTCATTCCTGGTCAGAGAACTGTGAATTTGGCAGAAGGAAGAAGCCAAATGACATTACACAACCTAACCAGGAATTTGTTGTGACTACTTGCATAGCCTCATGAATGCTTTAGGTGCTTTGCAAACACACACAGAAACCTGATCACTCATCCATGTCTGTACATGCAGATTCCTGTGCCAACCTGAAAATACTCTAACTCCAACATGCAAGCCAGGGATACAGGCCATGCAAAGTCTTCCACCATGTGGGTACCTAGAAACTAACACGATGCAAAGACAGAAGAGAGGAACATAGGAAAGGGTGAATCCTAAACCCTCTCTAACCGTTTTTCTCCAGCCTGTGGGATCAGAGACCTGAGATTCCAGCCTTTTTTTGCAACTTCCTCTATTCAAAATGGTTCTGACCGAAATCTTTCAAGTGTTCAAAAGAAAGGAAAGTTGGAACATCTCTTTATTCCTCATCCTTTCTCCATTTTCAGGTTTTATGGAGAGCATGCTACAATAGACATAGCTTCTCCAGATGCAACCTCTTTTTCTGCCAAGGAAGCTGTCCCACTTGGCCATCCAGCAATCTGCTATGCCCTATGCACATGCACACCTATTCAACAGCATGTGAGCTGGGAGCTCAACAAATTTGGGAAACGTCAGACCTACTTAGGCTGATCTGCACATGCACAAAAAGCCCAGTGTATCCTGAGTGTACCACATTTACTGGCACGTACCACCTCTGCCATGTCCAAGCTGTCCTGGGCCTCTCAACTGCTGGGTTCACTGGGCACATCCTACGCCTCAAGTGTTAATGTGTCTGCCCATGAAATTTGGCAGTCTTCCACCGGAAGAGATGACAAAACATATTATAATGTCTCTGGAAACAAATCACCCTTCATCAGAAAGGAATCCCACAGGAGGAATGGTCTGGTGCACCCAAATCATGCCCTGGTACTGCCTGTCCTCTCTGCAGGTCAAAATGCACACACAGGACCACTTCCCACTGTCAGCAGCTGATGAAAAACTGGAAGACTTCACCACAGCAATTTGATTTTTCAGAGCAGCAGGGATATGCTGGTCCACAATACCTAACTCTACCCTCTGATATTAATAAAAGGCAATTGGGTATCTGCTGATATAATTTGGCTTCTGGGGGCAGAATGTTTACAAGAAACCTGTTAGAATAAATATTTCATGTTAGACTGCAAAAAGCAAATATTAAAGCAAAAACATTTTTTCCTAATTCTTTCCATATAAGATGGCATCATCATGGACAATCTGTGTAAATAATACATTTGAGTCCATTATCTAAGCCATATGTGTATTTATTTTATGTCAGTTTTCTTGCATATTTTAGTATAATTGTCTGTAGGTTTAAAGCCAAGAGTAAAACAAGAGTAGACAAATCTACCACAGTAGAAATAATCAGTAAATTGGTTACTCTTTTGTTATTTTTAAATACTAGGAAAAATCCATGCTAAAATTTAGCATAATAAACAAGAAAGATAGAAAATTCCTCAAGTTCAGTAAAATAAATATTTTCAGAAGGCCACCACACATTTCTCTTATGCCCTTTTCTTCAACATGTTTCCACTTCTAACAACAGAAATACAAGAAAAAAAATGGATTGAAAATGCTGATATCAGATGTAGCAGTTGTGCAATTGTAGAGTCAGAAAATGGAATTTAGTCGATTCCAGTATTCAGTAAACCTCAACAAAATGTCAGTATTTTGCCAACTGGTCTCACTTTCAGTTGTAAACACTCCTCACAGAATGGAAAGTCAGAAGAATTCACATTAATATTCGCAGTTATTTTGGTAATGCCAAATTATTTCAGTACAATAGTACCTTTTCTATCTGAGTACACAGTACTAAAGATAATATTTGAAATATTAAACATCCTGCTAAATTAAAACATGTGTTCAAACAAAGCAAATGAAATGCAATGTTTTGATGTTTCTTAAACAAAGTTTAAAAGCAAAGCCAACTAATTTCTTAAAATTTTCCCACTAATGTTTCTGTTGAACCCAACATATTAGATTCAAGTGAACTGTTTTCAAACAGCGTGTTGTTTAGTAAGTGGCTGCTAACCAATTCTCACAAATCACCTCCGTAACTACACTAATTCCCCCTAACCAGAATCTCAAGACTCTTCACAAAAAACAAGGACTGCCTCCATTTTAATAGCTACAGTCACAAGGAGAGCTCCATTTCCAGCAAATCCATGTGTTTTCAAGCCATGATGAGTGGCAGAGGCAAGAAGAAAAGCTAGATCTCCTGAACTACAGCTGCCCACATCAACCCCTCTCTTACCTTTATGAAAAAGTGTATTTCTTACACGATGGGGGCACCTAAAAGCACTGCCATAGACTATTACATATGAGCTAGTAACATTACTTGTGCAGGGCACTGAAAAGGCCACAGTTTGCTACAAAGTATGTCTTCTGGATTGTTCACTCCCTAAGATCTCGGAAGTTACTAAAGTTTCATGTTTTCATGGGGAGAAAGAAGGGGATGAGGAAGAAACGACCTTTGAAAACGCACTTCTAAAGCAAACCTTAAAAATCTTTCAGGAATCCCACAAAGTCAGTAGGTTACAAGGGCAGGCTTATAACACACAAGGGCTTTCAAAAAATTTAAAAAGCATACTACAAAGAGCTGAAAAATAGTTTCTTCTTTAGTTTTATTCCCAAGATTCGTATTCACAGATCTGCTCGGGTTAAGAAAATTACTGCTGGCCAGCAGCCTAAGAACAGCTGAATACCAGACAGGGGAAGTGCAATTTTATCACATTTATGGATTTTACAATTGAAATTGGACATTACAATTTAAAATTACTTACTGGAAATTTCATTATGATAGGACAAGGGGCTGACCTGCATCTGCGTCTACTGACTGAGCAAGCTGTTTGACCCCAGCTGACAATAAAAACTGGCTTTTAAACTCCATTTCCCCACAAATGCCTTGGAAGGGCAGGATCATCAGTTGTCGCACCAGATTTTGCTGCTGTCCATCCAGGCACTCGCAGTCTGAATAGCTGTGCTACCTCCAAACCCAGCCGTGCTTGGCGTTAAAGCCAGCAGGAAGATCAGCGCTGGGCCAAACGCCGCTTTCTGCCCGAGCAGGGGAGCGGCGATGCCCCCGAGGATCGGAGGGCAGCACTGCCACAGAGCCCGGCCTGAATCCACGCGGCACTGGGAGACATCACCAGACGTGCTCTCTGGAGCAGCTCTTCCCAGCAGCGAGCACAAGGACCAACACAACAACGGGGTTTGCTACTGCCACAAGTTAGCTCCAGCCCTACCCCAAGCACTGCCCTAAGCTCAAGTACCGAGCACACTGGAAACCTTTCTTGCACAAGCATGGTAGTGCCTTTAACTGCTCCCAGATGGCCTTCACGGGGCAAAAGTTACGTCTCCACAGCTACAACTGAGCAGCTGCTAATACAATTGCTTCTTGCAGTGTTATTTCACAATGTGCCTGCTCTCACTCAAGCCAGACTGACTAGGAGTTAACACAAGCTCATCTCTGTAGTGCAGATACTGAGCTGAGAGCAGAATAAACTATAGATGCATTCTGCAGTTCAAGCAGATCAACTTCTATGCTACTTAGGGGAGAAAAACCCACCAGAGAGACTGATCAGGTATTGGGGAAGAAAGAAAAAGGTGAGGGTGGGGAAGTCAGAAGTAGGACAGAGCTCAACCAGGCCCAAGCTCCTGGTCACAGTGCCAATGCAGCAGACACCCCAGCAGGAGATTTTAGAGCTCAGGTTGCTGAAGTGAAACAGGAGCTAAAGTGAACAGCTTTGCAACAGTCCCACTGCGCACAATCACTGGTCTGTGCATGCTGGAAATGCTGCATTATGTCCAACCCATGAAAAAGATCTATCCATTACAGACTTCAGCAGGAGAATTTGCCTCTTCGTGGACTATTTCTGATGCTGGATTTTCCAGTGACACCTGCAACAAAGCACTACTGCTACAGGATTACTGGAGACCCCACTCAACACATAGATAAAAAGCCTCCTTCAGAACAGAATCGCAATTTAGATTTCTAAACTGTATATTTGGTTCCCAAGATCTCATCCTGCAGGACTTAACTATTTGACTCAACATAGCAAACTTGTGAATACTCAAAGAGCAAACTATAAAGCACTATTATGGATGATCCTTGTACATAAATATGGGTTCCTCAGGCAATAAACAAATTCTAAACCATTCTTATAAAAAAGTACCTGAAGACCAGGCATGAAACTATAAGAATATTTACTGCTGGTGAAGACAATGTCTTGTCTCTGTAGACAATGGAAAAGGACAGAAGAGCAGCACACACTCCACAACAGACCAATTCATCACGCTGTCAAGTTTAAAGCACCAAATGTTGGATATGTCTATGAAGTACAAATAACAATATAAAAAAAAAAAAAAAGACAAGCAGGCTATCAATATTTTTAGGAAACCAACTGATATGTTGCTTTTATTATGCTCTATTAGCTGTAGCCCAGAGGTACCAAAGAGGGACTTTCAACAAATGTACCTGCATCCTTCAGGTCATTAAAGCAGACCTGGGAACTACCATTCACATGGAGCTATAAGAAAGAATCAAGAGGCATGGATATAAGGGAATGTGTGCTTGCAAGGCACGAAACTTCTGCGATTCATTCAGAAAAAGGTACAGTTACTAAAGCTAACCTGCAGTGACAGCCACCTCAAACATCTACAAACAACATGCTAAACTTTATGCTGTTTAAGTAATATCCTATTATTCATTCATTAAATCCAATAGCTCATTATATGTCTGGGAGGTTTTTTGCACTGCAAATAGACAATTTCCCCTGACCTCACTGATTTATTTTGAAGAAGAGATAACATACAATGAAATACTTCTGAGTAGGTCAGGTATTGTAGAACTCAGGCATGCAAAGCACTGGTCACTCTGATGCATATCTTCAAATAAGCAAGATTCTGGATGCTGTTGAGCAGTCATAAGTATTTAAATCAATGTCACTAGTGATGTGCTTAAAGGGTAGCAAAGTGCTTGAGTGGGGAATTAAGAGCTTGAACTATTTCCTACTGTGCTCATATTATCACCAGTGCATTTTTAGCATGTTCTCTTACCTTCAAAATAGCACGTCCCAGTGCCAACATCTTAAGTGTTATGCAACATGAGCTCAAAATGCCACCAGTTTAGGATGAAAATGCACTGCACTCTCATATGGACATTCAGGTCCAAAACATGGAGGAGCTGGAAGTGGCAGGCCTGCCAACAAATTATTTGTAAGGATTTTACTATTCTCTAATGGCTGATATGGCACATCTAATTATTGTACATTCCTCCACTCAAAGAGCCTTTATTGTATAGAAGCACTCCACAGATGAGAGGTTTTTTCACATCCTCACTCTTCTATTTTTGATAAGCTAGTCCTACACTTAAGAATCTTAATTGAATTCCTCTGAAATATTCACTAACTAGAACCAGGATTTCACAATTTGCTAATTAATTTTGCATGTATGATCCATTATTTTAAATTCCAGTGCTGAATATAGTTTGGCATTGCCATTCAAATAAGCACAAACACTATGGAAAAAACCACTCCTGGCTCTGACGACTAAGTACACATGATACACTACCTATTTTACACATATGTTTCAAATAAGTAATTTCCCCTACTTCTTTTCTGTATTCTCCAAGTCAGTCATTCACAGTCTAGTAGGCTGAACTGACAGTAGGTATGTTCTGTCCACTGAGGTTCACATGTCCTGTACTCAAGATTGGAAAAGACTTCTGGGAACATATGTTCCCACCTTCTGTTAAAGCAGGGCCATAAGTTAGGTTACCCAAAACAGTGTCAACGAGCCTCAGATATTTCCACCATCCTGGGAAACCTACTACAATGTTGACTTGTTTTCATGGTAAAGAATTTTTTTCTTACCGTCACTGAAGCACCTGAAGACTGTGACTAGATTTCCCTCAGCCTTCTCCTTCCCTAGGTTGAAAAAATATCCAATTCCTTCAGCCCTTCCTCCTTCATGTCTAAAGTTCTTCAACCCTCTAAATGTTTCAGTGGCCCTCTCTGGAACTGGATGGGACACTGTTATTACAGGTGTGGCCTATTAAGAGCAGGGGAAGTAATCACATTCCCTGATTTGTTTGCTACACTCTTGCTGGCATAGCCTAAGGCACAGTTTGCTCTTGTTGCTGCAAGGATGCACTGCCAACTCCAGACCCTTTCTGATGAAGGAGGAAAAGGACCAATGTGGTGGTGTGGAAGCTTTAAGAAAAGCATGAATACATGTATAAGAGTGTATTTAGGAGCTGCAAGCAACAGAGAGAAGAGGACAAAACACATCTAGTAGTATGTGAACTTCGCAGGTGTTACTAAAAATCGGAGGCATGAAGAAGTTAAATACTGAAAGACCAAACCATGCCTCTCTTGTGTATTGATGATATTACAGCCGTGTACACAAAGCTTTCATGGCAACCCGTTCACAAGCATCATAGCATTTCTGATCTTATTACAATGGCAGTAGCACGTACCAAGCTCAGACTTATTCCTGAAAGAGATCCCTGTTGCCATGATTAGCAAACAATCTCCATTATTTGTTTGCACTACTGAACCAAGAATCTACACAATGAGTTGCTGACTCCATCTCGTGCACTGCAGCAATACTTCTTTATACACTGCTGCCTACAGTAATTAACTAGTTTTTCATGTGGACAAGATAATCAGCTATGCTACTAAAAAAAACAAATGAAGAAAATTAATAGACAAACAAGCACTTCTACCAACTGCCAGTGAAACAGAAAGTAGCATTTTGTCATTTCGATATAGAACAACTGATTTCCCTACTTGACTCATCAAAATCTCAGTGCCTTGAAGGCTATGGTTGGCTTCAAAACTGTAACTGACCACAAATGATAACAAAATACCCCATTACAACATGACATTTTTAACGTCTCTGTCTGCAGCAGTCTGGAGACTCTGAAATTGCTTTTCAGCCCCGAGACACATTCTTCAGAAGGTGGCTACTTATGACCCAACCCTAGAAGGGACAGTTTTGAAGTTTTCAGCTTATACATATTCACTTTCTGGATTGCACTGACCATAACTGTAATGTTTCTTGCATTAAACCTTCCAGTAACTGCCTGAGATGCAACCATCTATTAAGGCTTTCAATGTAGTCCACAGACTTTAACACTTCTTAAACTAGCACGGTTGTGTGATTCTTTCCACACAGTAACAAGTCTCAAAAAAAACATGTTCCTTCCCCGCACCCTTCTCAATTTAGTCTCCATTACTTCAGCCAGTTATTCAATGAAATAAATTATGAGGAACTTAGCAAACTTTCAAATTGTTTAAGATAAACTGAAAATTCATATTTATGCTTCACTACACTCCTGCCACTGTATATCAACAGTAAACTCATGTCAACAATTGAAGCATGATGCAATGCCAAGAAACAGCTGTATAAAAAAAACCCAAAAAACAACAAGAAACCCCACCCCCAAAACATTTTCTTACTCAGACCTTCTTCCTTTTTGTATCCAGAGTCTTACATGACTACATAGAAATAAAAATACTGTGTAGAGCCACTACAGAAAGTCAGGGTTGCTTCCACTCTCTGCTAAGCCTCAGCGACAGCATTGCTTCATCTTCATCAGCTGTATTACTGGGAAACCACTTCTTCCTTTTTGATTTTCACAGTCCCAAACCAGAGTACCTCTCTCAAGTTCCCTGTGCCCTCAGACTCCATTAAAGATACAACTGTTTTGCACACACATCAGCTGTAAATCTGTACCAGTTTAGCATCATCCTTCAAGACCATATTCAAAAACATTAGTCCCTGGAACTCACCAAAGACACTGACCTCTCATTCCTGGGCCACTCAAAAATGCCGACCTCAGAAGAGGCCTAATCCACATCATTAAGACAGAGGAAGTCAAAAGCCCCAGTCAGGTGCCTCTTGACATCAGAAACAAGCAGATTGCACAGGTACTGTGGATGACCTCATCTGGCCACAAAATTTTTTTTCGAAGGATGAGGACTCTCAGAGCACAGCTGAATGAGTAGGATCAGGAACAATTCCTCTTTATCTTGATAACTAAAAAAAACAAAGCACCTATCAAGTCAGAGTCCCACAGTCTCCTCCAGAGCTCAAGAGCAACTGTCTAACCCAAACACTTCAAAACTGGCACCCACTTCAGTTGCCCTGTGTCTCCCTTTCCCCATGCACGCACTAGAAAAATGACCCCGTACTGAAAATGAAAAGATAGAAAATGCATTAGCAGACTCCTACTGAAGACATGCCACTCATCAAAGAATATGAAACTAACAGCTGAAGTCTTTGAAAAAAATATTTCACACACACACCCCTCCACCTTGCAGTTTAGTTATTACTAAATGCACAAGCTCAGACCAAGATACAACCGTTCTACATCAAGGGTGATACAAGATCACTATCCAGCTCTTCATAGAAATAGAGTCCAACCATGGAAGGAAAATAAGGCATCCATATAATTAACCTTCTGGAAGTAATGGGAGTAGGCAAAGAATTATTCAAATCACAACACTGTCAGGTCTCGACAGCCATGCGTGCACTGCAAGATACAGCCTCAAGCACACTAAGAGCAGAGCACATAGCAACAGATGTCAGCTTCACAATTTTTTCAAGGGTACCACCTTCAACTGTACACCATGTCACAATAATGTAGTGACTACTAGCAAATGAAAAAAGATGGTGCTATAAATCTCCTAGATTTCTGCAGTTTTACTGTCATCCCAAACAAGATGTAACTCAAGCTTCCCCAAGCAGCCTGCGAGACAGGGTTCCAAGTAATCTTGGCTGCAGCCCATGGAGGAAGCAAAACCCAAGAACTTGTGGGTG
This sequence comes from Athene cunicularia, assembly GCF_003259725.1. Taxonomy (NCBI): domain Eukaryota; kingdom Metazoa; phylum Chordata; class Aves; order Strigiformes; family Strigidae; genus Athene; species Athene cunicularia. The sequence continues at coordinate 4,659,628 of NW_020799100.1, forward strand.
ACACCTTCAGCAATCTCACTTCTTCCCAGGTGACATCAACAGTTATGCAATGCAAAACACTGCTCTGCCCTGTCTGAAGGTCCTTATGGATCTGCAGCTCTAAAAAACACCCAAAATGCTGGCCCTCATACTTTGGAGAGCAACCTCATGTCCCCCCCAGAGTCTCTGTGGTCCCTGGCCTTGAGGGTTCCCAGGAAGATGGACAGCCCTTGCAAAAAGCAGTTCATGGGAAATTCAGAAACTTCTCTTTCCCTTATGCATTCAATGGGGATGGTGCAGAGACTGGACACAGCCAGACTTTCACACTCCAGAGTTCAGGAAACAAAGGCATGAAAGACTCCTACTTCTCCAACCACCAGCAAATGCACTTCAGAGAAGACTCTCTGCTATCACCTTCCATGATGTTATTCAGAATTGCCTCTTACATAGTATTGTTCTTTGGATTTCAGCTCCCGGAAGCCAGCAATTAACTGAAAAGCTCATCTGTCATTTCAAGAGATAATGAAGACTGTCTCATGACTTCTGGGTACCATCTGATTTTTTAATATCTAATTCATACTTTCCAAAAGGCTGAAGTTGCCAGTACTGGCATATTTACATCCTACTACTTCATAGCTTGTCAAACAATCTGCTAGCTTTTAGTCAGTTATTATATGCGAATCCCAACTTTATAACATTTCTAGACAGCTCTAGCATTATCATGGGTACAATTTATACCTCTTCCATTTAATTTAAAAAGACACTGAACTGGAACTGCTCTGGAATAATTCAGTATGAACAATACTCTCCTTCAATAAATCTGTTAAACATTGTTTTCCAAATCTAATGATGAATCCTCCAAATTTTATTTTCATTTTTAATGGAGCTGCATATATTAAAACATACAGCCTTATGAATCATCTTCACAGCCAACCAAACAATTTAGTAATTTTGGACATAGGTTTTTTTAGCCTGAAATAAGTTTTGCTTTCATTATGTGCAAACTACAATGTGTAGCTTCTGAACGTACAGAAGATTCCAACACCTCTGGAGAATAAAAATGTGTTCTAACGAATACGTTATGTGGATAACAGATTACCTTATAACTTAAATATTTATTACAAGCCTATATTAGACAAACTACAAAATTATTCCAGCATTCTCTAATTCACTCCATCAGTCCTAGCATTGTATAGATCAAAGGACATACAGCAGTGAAAGAGAAAAGTGAATACCATAGTCTAACTTTTTATTGTCACTTCAGAAGCAGTTGTTTCATTGCAGCTGCCCTCCTTCTGAGAAAACTTGACATTTTCTCTAGTTGCAAGGCCAGCACCCAGGAGATGCTGAGTATGCTCAGTTAGTGCTCAGAATCTTCTGCAAAGGTATTTCCAAACGCACTGGAGCTTTGGACTGTGTGAAAACAGTCCACAACGGGGACCAAGCCGACTGCCTGCAGTTTGGAGCCCACACTTTGTATCTGTCCACCTCATCATCTGTCTTCTTCAGCTGCCGAGCTCACCAACATCCTCCCCCAAACTGCAGCTCCAACCCCTAAGCAAGCCTCAGCCAAACACCCTACATTGAGTGATCACATGTATTTATATGAATAAAGCCTTTGTTACGGGTGTGCTTGCACAGAGCCAGGGTTACACACAGTCCATCAGCTCTCCATCGCGTGATGCATGTGCACAAAGCTTCCCCTCAGCAACCTCAGCCCTGCAAGACCCTGTCTCTCAGTGCCTTGCTTAGACGTTGCAGCTGGTCCAAGTGCAGAACGAGCTGAGATTCAAATCACCCATTATCCAGGGCTGGCAGACCCTGGTCTCTTGCGTGCTCAGAGGAGAGCAGCCCTTGGGTACAATTTTTAATTGTCATTGTCAATATTTCTTACACATTTTGGTAACTAACATTCTAGTGAACCACAGGATAGCTCAGAACATTTTCTTTTGCAGCAGAGAAACAAACTATGTGGCTGCTTCTTGTTTCTGCCATGATTAAGCAGCCTATCACTCTCCACAACCATACAAGATGACTAGATTGAAATTTTTTCTCTCCCAATGTAAAATAAATCCAGGCATGAAAAGAAAGGCAACTATTTCAGAGGCCATCTGGGAGCTTTAGGATCTTTTTACAGGTAGAAAACTCTGTGATTACAATTACAACGGCACTCTTGAATGTCTCCTGGCTTCTAATCTGTCCATGTGAACTGCTGAGCCTCTATTTTTAATTTAGTAGTACTGACCTCAGTATCTGAATGACAATCTCAGAAACAACACAGACTTAATCACAGCAAGAACTATACGAGAAAGATCCTGCTTCTGACATAAAAATACATTTAAAAAAAAAAAAGTAGTATGGGAAAGCAGAAACTCCCCAGAACTGCTTCTGTAGAAGATTTTTCAGAACCTTTAAAAAAGTATCTGTAATGTCAAAAGGAAACTGAAACGTGATCACGGCAGATCTGCCACCAGAGTATAGACACCAAAACATAACATGTATTCAGTACACTGGAATTGGAGAAAGATGAACAGTCCTGCATTTCTACATTGGGGCCTCTTCTGCATTCTTCTTGCAATAGGGGATCAACACAGAAAGGGCCGGCGCCTCATCACACAGGAGCCTGTCCGCAGTGGGATCTGAGGGAGAAGCAAGACCAGACAGCTTCCTCCAGTGCCGTTACTCTTCCGATGCACCTCCAAGGTTCAGCAGCACAGCCTCTTCCTTCCTCCATCTTCTTTATCCAAGTGGGAACAACACAGATGCCGTTCCCTGTTTTGTCATGTCTATTTTCTTCAATCATTCTTAGGAAAGGCTTCACACTGAAACAACACTTTTCTAGGCTTGTTCTTATAACTACATAAAGGTGTGCATAGTGTACATAGCATGTTACGGCAGACAAGGTTTAATCGCTGTAGTGTACTGACTGGGAGTTCTGCTTTAATACCACGGTGACAAAAGTAATAATGGAAATCAAAAACTTCACAGCCTGCCTGCAAAGCATGGTTAATTGACACCTCTGTCTCGAAGAGTACTGCTTTTTTGGTCTCTGCTGAGGTCTCCACTCAATCCAGGCCAAATTTAGACATCACTGATGTTAATTTGTGCCATCCACTTATTAAATGATTTTTGAAGAGAGAAAATAACCAAAGGACAGAAAATACAGGGCAGAAGGAAGTCAGTACAAAAGCCAACACACTTATCTGACTTGTAGCAGCAAAGAGACATGAAAACAAGAAGGAAGGAAAGAGGCACAGAGTTTCACAGGTGTCACCATTTTCCACTATGCAGAAAAGACAGGAAGATAAACCAGTCTATTACTGGAACAATACTGTCCATCATCTTAAATGGAGGTCACTTCTGCTTTAGGAAAAACAGTTTTATCAAGAACAGCATCATAAATTAAAGAGGCACCCAAACCTTATAGACTTGTCCATATGTCCCATTTCCAACAACCTGCACCAGTTCAAATATTCCTGCAGGGTCCTGCAAAAAGCAGAAGAAATGACATTATTTGCAGGAAAGCAACCACTCCATAATGGAACATAGCTGTACACAATCAAAATGAAAACATCTGTGGCACATCTCCTAATGATCTGTATTACACACTAAAAGGGAATCAGCCAAATAACAGTATAAGAAATATATTAACATTAAAGGTTTTAGTCAAGTTTTTCAAAACTCTACACACGAAACAACATGGCGAAGATTTGCAGCATGGCAGTACAGCAGATACAATAAAAAGATGGAATGCATGAAGAATACAAGAATTCAACCATTCAGTTTAGCAGCAGAATAAGGAATAAACTTCAGGCTTCCTGAGCCTTAAAACACTGAGCTAGCCTGGAGGCTGCTGTCTTCTGCTATGAAACTCTTAGCACTAGCAATGCAACACAGGAAAGATCCTAAATAATAGAATTGAAAAAATACTATATAAAGCGCCTAAGCCCAATTACCTAACGAAAGGGAAATGCATCATCCCAGGTGATCTTAACACTACAGGTGGGCTGAGAACACCCAGTGTCCTGCTTTGCAAACAGAACGAGGTGATTTTGACAGATGTATTGAACTCTTGGCTTTGAACCCAAACTAGATGGCTGCTGATTTACAAAAAAGATTCAGGTGTCAGGTGATCAGTGTGCCATACCACATGAACCAGTTGCTCTAAAACCAACCACCACAGCAAATGTTCTTCCCCAATAATGAGATGTTGCAGCCTTTCAGATATAGGAAGACCATCTTGTTGCAAGGCATGGGCAAGTAAATGTTCACTCCTGCATGACTGAGCACATTAAGGGATCTGTTGCTTCAGTTAAAACTCACTTGAGAGATTTATATAAAAACATTAAGAACTCAAGAGACCAGTTTCTTGGTTTCTGGCTGAGCCATTTATCAGTCCACTCATTTCTTGGGATGATATCACTAAGATATTTATATAAAATATTATTAACTCCATGTGTCAGTTTTACCACATCTGTTTCAGCAATCTGTCATGTCAGTTGATGCCTATTGGTACAGCTGAAGGATGCGATACAGAAAAACATTATCTCAGAAGTGCAATTCCTTCTATGACTCTGGTTGCAAAAATACCCTTTTTTTAAGGTATCAAGCTACTTCTCCACATCACTTACATGGAGGGTTTTTTTAATATAAATAAAGCTTTCTTCATATCTGATAGGGAAATGTTTGCCTCAGCAAAATCCCAGTGGAAACATACAGGCTTTTTTCTGAGCAGATTCTGCCTTTATTGGCACAACTATCATGATGAATGGCAATAGTTTTCACTGTTAGAGCAACACAGCAGAGACTTCCACAACTGAAAGTACTAATCAGTTCATTTGTTTTTGCTTTTAAGTTAAATGAGTTCTAATCTTATACTTCCTGGATTGTCAGTCTCACAGGACTTTTAATTTAAAAAAACCTAATGCATAAACCAGATCAAATCACTTACTTTTGACCCATGCACGAGTCAGTCTGTGTCATTTCTGTCTCTCGTTTTTAAGACCAGGTAGTAAGGCATGGCCTTCCAAACTTAAAGCCCAATTCCAAAAGCCCTCACACAAAAGGAAATCAATAGGATCACTCGCGTACGGAGCTACGCACAAGCATAAGAATGCTTGCAACACTGGGATCTTTGTAAAGTGCTTTGATTCCTTCTCATTTCTTCACTAGTCTTGGACGTGAAGGAGCCATATGCTTTGCATTAGCAGAGCTAAAGTCAGCAATAATCCAGTGCTGCTGCTAAAGCAACAGGTGGGTGGTACAAACCTCTACTTCATGTGCAACCTTCCTACGGAGCTGCGCTGGGGGTTGCACGTGGTCTGTGCAGTAAAACACATGGCACCTCTCTGAGGAACTCTTCCAGATAAGCTGTGCCCCCATGCACAGTATCTACTGTCCTCCTCTGTGGGAAGCACGCGTAGCACCCCATTTCCACACCTCTTCTGCAGAAAGTAGCACTGCTGAATTGAGATGTTCACAGCACGTAGAAACCTTGAGGAACTGCATTTTCAACTCGGAGTTTGCAGTTGCCCCTCTCACTTAAATGCATGCTTTGTCCTCATTCTTCTCCAAGATTATTTATTATGCAAACATAGTAATTTAATGTGCCCCAAAATCAGCTTCTCTCCCTCCAAGCAATTTCATTCTGATTTAGCATCCTAATAGCTTGCTTCTAAAGGTTTCAGACGCTCTAGGAAAACCCCAAACAATTCTCTAAATAAATGTTAGCATTAACTTTAATCCTACCCTGTCCTTGCTAGCCAATTGAGCATTAAAGTCTCAAGCCTCCGCAGCTCTGAGTGCAGCCAAAATACTTGGCCATGTCTCTTCTTTTAATCAGGACACTGTAGTGAACCGAGCCTTGTTAAGAGTCATAAAGGATATTAATCTGGGCTCTGACTTTGGTCCTTGGATTGCCCTTGTTTGCTTGGATATCAGCTCTGCATCGCTCGCTGGCATTTTTCACAATGGGCCAACTTCTTAATTATCCCAGCGTTAGGTATCATCCTTGATGTAGTGCTTCCTCTCTGCTACCATTTAAGCCCCATGGACCGTCTAACCCTTCACCAGCCAGCACCTGCCAAATTGCTAGGTTCGCTTTGACAAATGCCAAAATCCTGGCCTGAACATTCATCACTTTAAGGTTAATTACTGTAATGCACTGTACCATATGGTGGCCTTCTTGCTTTCCTGCAAGTCATCTGCAGAGTACTCAAAAGGCAAGAGCAAGACTGCTGACCCAGAGGCACCCAGGCCACATCCATCTCCTCTGCAAGGCAGAATGAAAATCAACGCACACAGCAAGAGCCCGACTGAGACGCACCATTCCAAATCTCTGCAGCTGAACAAGATATGGGTGTTGGAAGCTCAAGTTCTTCTACGGGGCCTCTGTGCCTCAGTGCCTGATGCAGAGATCAGAGGCCTTTTAACTGTCCGACTGCCCTGATGAACCCAGGGCAGAAGCACCCCAATAAGATGCTCTGGCCACATTTGGATACTACAGCCTTTCCAGAAACCCCCTCCTTCCAGCAAAAGGAGAAAGCCCTGGCAAGCACTCATTTGGAGTGGAGCAAGGCCAGCCCGTGCACGGTGAAAACGACCCCATTCCCAGCTGTGCTTCCCCACTGGGAGGAGCCCAGCACCAGGCAGCTCCCCTTGGCCCCGGGAACACCAAGCCAAGGCAAAGGTAAAGCACCTGCCTTTACATCTACAGCCCAGACTCACCCGCCTCCCACTTCCCGCTAAGCACGAACCCCTAACCAAGGCTGCTGACATGCTGAAAAGGTTTCCTCTGGAAGGACACATCTGTCACGGCTGAAACATGCAGTGCTTGCAGCCTCTGGGAGGCTTCCACGCTGGACGGTTTGGACACCAAGCCTGCTGTCCAGTTTGCAGCACTGCTCTTTTACAAACTTACACTGGTTTCTTATCATTTCTCTAAGGGGGCAAGATTTATCTGCTAAAGCTCTAAAGAACTTCCACTATTTTGTCTTGCTCCCCTGAGCAGAGCCAGATAAACTCCTGCTGGCCTAGCCAGGGGCCTTGTGCCATCTTCACAAACTTTACTGTCTCTGCTGCCTTTCTTCTTTCTGCCTCCGGTCCAGAACATCCCCCTTGCCATGTGATTATTGCAAACGCTTCTCCCAGCCCTCTTTCACAACCCCCCTCCCCTGTATTTTTTTGAAAGTTGCATTCTTTGGTTTCTCTGGGGCTGACTGCTTTTTGCCACAATTGAACTCTTCCCTCTTCTTCCGTGGAGAGCGCTGCAGAAAAAAAACCTGCCTTGGCTGGCCTGTGTTGATAGGTGGCCAGCTGCTATGTAAAAAAGTGAAGTGGAACTAAGGGGCATCATACACAACCCTGCAAAGTGTTTGTGGACATGAAGCACTGACAGTGTGGCTTTTAATGTGGCCAAAGTTTGGTTTCTGTTAAAAACCCTAAAAGCACGAGAGCATAATGATAAAAATTCAGAGCAAAGTAAGTGAATGCTGACTTTTTTCGCTTGGGGGTAAAAAAAAAAAAAAAAGGCAGCCTAAACCTCAACAAAAAACCCACAAAAGCCAAAACCCCACGCACGTTTTCTTCCAGAAAAATAATTTCTCGATTCTTTCTCCCCACAGCTTCACCTCGCCCTTAGGAACGCCGGTAGCAGTAACTACCGCGGGAGGGGAGCGCGCCCCGCCGGCCGGTCCCGCCAGCGAGGGGGCCGCGACCCCTCGACCCCCCCCCGGGCAGGGCGAGCCC